>NC_090744.1:118902239-118919739 GCF_036898095.1 Palaemon carinicauda | reverse complement strand
GCCCTAGGGCTTCCCTCTGGTAATCTTGTATCCTATTACATGTGATAGGACAAGACTCCTCAGAGTACTGTATCGCCTCCCCACCTAAGGGAATGACCCCTCCCTTAGTGTTGCGGACCTTAAAGGTAGGATCACCTCCTTTAAGCTGAATCGGTCCTGGACCTTTTCCTTGCGATACGTCTTCTCCCTTCCTTGATTAGGGTCTAACGACCCTAATCCAGGTTAGGTTGGGAGGGCTGGTTTATGTACCTTGCTGAAATATACGCGTGCACCGTTTTTCAGTTGGTCCACCTACTATAGGTTAGGGTGAGCATCTCCCTTCCTAGGTGGCCGCTCTGGTACATAACCCATCCTTTCTTATAAGAAGACCCTTTCCCCCCCTCAACCTATCTCTTGCCTAGCCTAACCTACCAGTAGGTTAGGCTTCATATGTCCCCTGTCCTACACTCCACCCTAGGCTGGAGTGCTGGACCCCGTGGTGCTCCCAGTGTTGTCCGCTCTGATACATAGTCCCTCCATAGTGCTATGGAGTCAGTTATCATTTGGTCGACACGAAGAGTCTCCACCCCTTCTTTGGGTACACCCTGTCCTCTCTTGGACTGCCTTAGCCCCGGCCATTGCGGCTCCTGCTTAGGATGATAGATTCACCTCTATCATGGTGGTACCTTTTCCAGAGGTGTCTTGACTAGGCTAGTACAGCCTTGCCATCCCACCTCCATCTTTGGTGCTTGTCCCTTGCCGCCTCTACCCCAGCTTTACCGCCACTACGGGTGACTTCCTTATCCTTGCCGCCTTCCCCCGAGTACCGGGGGATCGCCGCCGGCCGCCGGCTTACCGCCGTGGCCTCTCCATTCCCTCATAGCCTAGGCACACTGCCGACCCCTCCCGGAGTGCCGGCACTAGCTGCCGGCCCCCGGCCCCGGCTATGCTCCTTTATCCTTACCCCTGTCACCCTCCGACTGCCTCCGGCTGCCGGAACCGCCGCTCCTTCCCGGCGGCCGCCGCTACCGGCTGCCGCCACCCTGGCTTCTTTTGACCATAGAATGATCATTCTTGAATGCCAGAAACTCTGCTCGAGCGGCTTCCGGCGTGCCGGGGGTATGCCGGACCAGTCCGGAGGCGGCAAGATGCCTTGCACCCCTTCTCTCAGCTATCTTTACTAGCGATAGCTCCTAAAAACCGCACCAAGACGGCTTGTTAACGCAGACAAATTGGTACGGAATCATACATTTTGTTCAGTTTTCACTCTGTCTTCTTGCGTGTTTCATCTTTCCAGCACGCTACGTGTAATTGGCACGTCTGGTTGCCGGAACCTTACTAGGATCTCATGATCCCCAGACTTTCTTGATAAGATTTCAAGCCTAGTCTATATGGTAATTCTAATGGAATTCCCATTATCAAGACACCTTCCATGGAGGCCTACGGCCACCTGGGACTGTCTGATGCTACGGCAACCAGCCGGGCGGGTTACACGAGGCATGCGTCTGTCTCCTTTCACCCACCCTTCTGTGCATCACAATTAACTTATGTTAATATTAACTTGTTAATAATTAACTTTATATACGAGCCATATTATGACTCTACAATACTCATCGTCTCTTTCTTTTACAGGAGCAGTACGTCAAGTGTGACCACGACTTCTGCGCGGTCCGTCGGCCACACTTTTATGGACACACGGCGTGTAGGACACACGCCCCTTGTGCTCACAAGAGAGGGGATCTCAAGTACTGGGGCCCCACCACCTGTTCGGTCTGCCAAGAATGCCTACAGAAAGCATTCTATGACCCTCCCTCAGCGGAGATTCGGGACACTGCTCGGGACAACCTACGCAAGTGGGTACGTGGCTTTCAAAAGAACGCCACTGGACCATACCTAGCCACAGAAGAAATGAGGTCTTTGCTGTTCCCAAAGGCCTCACCAGACTCAGTGGTCCCAGTTGAACAGATCCCCGTCGTCCAGATCACAGTGGAACCTGATACTGTCATGGCTCAGTCCATGAGTGATTGTCACCTGGATTCAGAACATGATGAACACATGTCAGAGATCTCGGAGGACACCGAGAAAACCCTTATGGCCCAGGGTGAAGGGGAGGATGATGAAGAAGAGGACCGGGTAGTATATACCGAGTCCGATAAGGAGGATGCCCCTCCCTCCATCCCCCCTCCTACTCCTACACCGACGGAAGTGTCTCTCCCGTCTACGTCCTCCACCACGACTCCTCTACCTACGGCACAGGATATGATTCGGCTCATTGAATCCGTGATGGAGCAGAAGCTCCAAGAAACTCACAAGATCATTCGGTCGATGGGAGGTTCCAAGGAATCTCGCAAAATCTCCATCAAGGACCTCCCCGCATGCTCGAGCGACAATCCGTGGCGGTTCGCCGAGCATATGGTCATCGCTGATGACAAGATCTTCGTCAGCGATAAGATCGGTTCCATACCCCTGGAAGAAGTGGAGTTCTTCCCCCGCTTTGAGGCGTATCCGGACTGTTACGTCCGTCTACGTTCAGAACCATCCTCAAAGGAAGAGACCGAACCGAAGGAGAAAATAGTGTTCGATCTCTCGAAGGCCCAGGCTATGCTTGCCAAAGCGCTTAAGAGCAGAGGCTTTACCTGCTCTGGACTTCCGGCTCTGAGCAAGAAGTACCCCACCTACGTTGCGCCCGATGAAGTGATGCTACCCTTCACGGAAAAGGCCTTCGCTGCCTGCCTTAAGGCTGTAGAGGAAGGGAAATCCTGCCCTGCATTGGAGGAATGCAGACCTTTCTCCGCAGCCACCCCGCCCGACACCAAACACTGGAAGGATGTGCAACACACCTTCGTGGTGGGCAAACTAGATCCTGACGTTGCTGGACGTCAGTTTAATGAGGACCTCCCCAAGCTATACGAACACCTCCTTCGTAGGGAACAGGAAACGAAGGAGAGGCTGGCAGCATCTCTCACTCTCCAGGTCCAGATGGACGTAATGGCTGGTGACACCAGAGTCCCTGACCATTACATGGTCCTTGCCAAATCTCACATGGCAACCTTAGTCTAGGATCTGTACCATTTCATGCGAGCTCGTAGAGCCTGCAGAGAATTCGTGTTCTCCAGTGCAACTGTCAGACACGAAACCCGGAAACTGATTGCCTCCAACATCTGGGGCAAGTACCTCTTCCCGTCTGATCTAGTGAAAGAGATCACAGACAAGGCCGCATCTGAGAACAGGAACCTTCTCAACAAATGGGGCATGTCTAGGAAGAGAAAGCCCTCTCAGGATGACGGTCCTCAGCCTAAGAGGAAGCAGTCGAAGCATAGACCCCAGCAACGTCAGCACAGACGCCAGTTTCCGGCACCCGCTACTCCCCAAGTAGTCGCTCAGCCGCCACAGACCTTTCAGTTGGTCCCACAGCCGGTTTTGCCCTCATCACCGGCCTTCAACCCCACCTTCGAGCAGCACTCCACTACCTTTCGTCCCAAGGGTAGAAGCTCAGGCAGGGGTTCCGGCAGAGATTCCTCTCGCCGGCCCTCCAGAGGCAGAGGAGGACAGGGAGCTAGCGGCCGAGGCAGCAAGTCCTCGGGACCACAGAAGCAATGAAGTGCTTCCGGTGGGAGGAAGACTCCGCCACTTCCAGGATCGCTGGACCTTCGACTCCTGGGCACACAGCATCATCAAGAAAGGTCTGGGCTGGAGCTGGGCGCAACCACCCCCAACCTTCCAGCAATTCTTCCAACCTTCAACCCCCCTCTTGGAAGAATATGTGCTAGACCTCTTGAACAAGAAGGTGATAAGAAGGGTGAAGTCCACAAGGTTCCAAGGGAGACTGTTTTGTGTTCCCAAGAAAGACTCAGACAGACTCAGAGTCATTCTGGACTTATCCCCCCTCAACGTATTCATATCGAACGACAAGTTCAAGATGCTGACTCTCCAACAGATCAGAACCCTCCTGCCTCGAGGGTCTTTCACGGTCTCGATAGACCTGGCGGACGCATACTGGCACATACCAATGAACCATCACGCTTCCTCCTACCTAGGATTCCGACTCCAACGGAAAAGCTATGCCTTCCGGGCCATGCCCTTCGGACTCAACGTGGCCCCTCGGATATTCACAAAGCTAGCGGACGCAGTAGTACAACAGCTCCGCATCCGAAACGTCCAGGTGATGGCCTACCTCGACGACTGGCTAGTGTGGGCGCCCTCGCCCGAGGATTGTATAGAATCCTGCAGAAAAGTTACCCAGTTTCTCGAACACCTGGGATTCCAGATAAACGCGAAAAAGTCTCGCCTATCTCCAGCTCAGAAGTTCCAATGGTTAGGCATCCACTGGAATCTTCAGTCACACCGCCTTTCCATTCCAGCAAAGAAAAGGAAGGAAATAGCAGGGTCCGTCAAGCGACTGTTAAAATCCAAACGGATCTCGAGACACCAGCAGGAACAAGTTCTAGGCTCTCTACAGTTCGCCTCGATCACAAACCCAGTGCTTCGTGCACAGCTAAAGGATGCAGCGGGAGTCTGGAGACGTTCCGCATCCGTCGCTCGAAGAGACCTCAAGAGACGGCTCCCAAGCAGACTTCGACTTCTTCTAAAGCCGTGGTCAGAAGCGAGGGCCCTAAAAAGGTCCCTTCCTCTCCAACACCCACCTCCATCTCTCAACATCCATACGGACGCTTCATTGGAGGGTTGGGGAGGTCACTCCCACCAACAACAGGCTCAAGGCACTTGGTCTCCCCTATTCAAGACGTTTCACATCAACATCTTGGAGGCCATGGCGGTTCTTCTGACGCTGAAGAAACTCTCCCCGCCCCCGTCGGTACACATTCGCCTGACCCTGGACAGCTCTGTGGTAGTGCGTTGTCTCAATCGCCAGGGCTCAAGATCGCCCAAGATAAATCAGGTGCTCCTGACAATCTTCCGTCTGGCAGAAAGGAAGAATTGGCACCTGTCTGCAGTTCACCTACAAGGATTCCGCAACGTGACAGCGGATGCTCTATCTCAGACAAACCCGATAGAGTCGGAATGGTCTCTAGACGCAAGATCATTCTCCTTCATCTCTCACAGAGTCCCAGAACTCCAGATCGACCTCTTCGCAACGAGCGACAACCATCAACTTCCTCGATATGTAGCCCCGTACGAGGACCCCAAAGCGGAAGCGGTGGACGCCATGACCTTGGATTGGAACAGATGGGCCAAGATTTACCTGTTCCCTCCCACCAATCTTCTGCTGAAAGTCCTCTCCAAATTGAGAACCTTCAAAGGGACAGCAGCTCTAGTGGCTCCCAAGTGGCCCCGCAGCAACTGGTACCCCTTGATCCTGGAGATGCAGCCAACGCTGATCCCCCTCCCGGACCCAGTTCTCTCCCAGCAAATACAGAAGTCGACTGTCTTCGCTTCATCATCGAAAATCAAGGACCTTCATCTCATGATTTTCTCACCCTAGCCGCTAAGAAAAGGTTTGGGATTTCGAAGAAGAGTCTAGACTTCCTCGAGGAATACAAGACCGAATCCACGAGAAGGCAATACGAATCGTCTTGGAGGAAATGGGTCTCCTTCGTCAAGGCAAAGAACCCCTCGAAAATCACCATAGATTTTTGCATGTCCTTCTTCATTCACCTTCATGGACAAGGCTTGGCAGCCAACACGATTTCTACTTGCAAATCGGCCTTGACCAGACCTTTGTCATACGCCTTCCAAATAGATCTGTCTAGTGACATCTTCAACAAACTACCGAAGGCCTGTGCCCGTTTACGACCGGCACCCCCTCCGAGACCAATCACTTGGTCTCTAGACAAAGTTTTCCACTTCGCCTCCAACTTGTACAATGATTCATGCCCTCTTAAGGACCTGACTCAGAAAGTTATATTTCTCTTCGCTCTAGCTTCGGGAGCCCGAGTCAGCGAAATAGTGGCACTATCTAGAGAAGAGGGACATATCGTTTTCAATGATTCAGGAGACCTCTCCCTCTTCCCTGATCCGATGTTTCTCGCAAAGAACGAATTACCTACCAAACGATGGGGCCCGTGGAGGATATGCCCCTTGAAGGAAGATGCCTCTCTATGTCCAGTAGAGAGCCTTAAGGTCTATCTTCATAGAACTTCAAACTTTGGTGGAGGCCAACTCTTCAAAGGAGAAACATCGGGCAGCAACCTGTCACTAAAACAATTGAGAGCAAAAATCACCTACTTCATTCGCAGAGCGGATCCAGACAGTACACCCGCTGGTCATGATCCTAGGAAAGTCGCTTCGTCTCTGAATTTCTTTCAGAGTATGGATTTCGAAAGCCTCAAGAACTATACAGGCTGGAAATCCTCGCGTGTTTTCTTTAAACATTATGCGAAACAAGTGCACGAAGTGAAACATTTTGTGGTAGCCGCAGGTAGTGTTATGAAACCTGCTCTGAACTCTGCTTAGAACAGTGAGTTATTAGGGACTCTAACTCGTCGGGTGCCTATGTTGACCCTCAAGTGATACGTAGTGAAGCAGAAACCACCTTGTGTTTTCTTTAACTGTTCTTACCTCAGGTGAAATGTCATAGTAGATTACCACATGAGTGCTACATGCCACGTGCATGACGTGTGTTACATAAAGACTAACGTTCCGTAGAACGAGTGCCTACTAATACTTGATTCTTCCCTTTCAGACTCAAGAACACGCCTTTATGACTATGTACATTTTTATCAATGTAAATGTTTTTTACTATTTATTGCATGACATGTATTGATTTACCTGCAATTATATAATAAAATGTCTATTTTATTACTTGTGCGTCTCCCTTGCTCCTTTCTTACTATGAAATATACTATTTGTCATAGTTTTATTACCCTTTATTCCTGGTTAAGGAAAATGCCAGGATTTACTCCGGGCATTTATTTATATAGAGCAAGTAAGTCTCCTTAGCGAATACTTACTCAATTATGAAGATGAGTCAACTCCATACACGAAGTGTTCAACCACCACTTCTTCAAGTTTGTTTCGACGCGAATACCAAATCGCTCTGACTTATCTTATGGATCTCATTGTTCCTTCAGCCTATATGAATAGCCTTCCCATGACCACTTTGATCTTAGCATAGCCCGTGGGGACTTCCATGCCAGGGGGGCAGGAAGGCAACTGCCTCACGGTAGCTCTAGTATAGACCACTATGCTTTCGGCTCAATGTTTTAGCACTCACTTATAAAGGGAAAAAGTCTACCACGATACACTAATTCTCTGGTACTCTTCCATCAGGACGCCATGGCTTGAGCCCAAAAAACGGATTTTGAGCGAAGCGAAAAATCTATTTTTGGGTGAGATAGCCATGGCGTCCTGATGGACCCACCCTGTCTGTTATCAGGTCCCGCCCTGCGCCGCTGTATCATGGTGATGAGCGAGCTCCAGACTTTCGGAATGAGGACGGACGTGACGTCATCAAAAGCAATGGCGTCCGTCTGTTTACATCGCGAGTACCGATATCGCCACATCTAGATCGGCTGCGGCTCAGCTCTCAGCCACTCCCTGTCCGCCATATTGAAGCGTTAACTCTATATGGGGTGCAGATAGCTATGTGGCACGTCTATACATGCGTGTCCCCTGTTGTTACACGATGTCTTAAGGGGAAACCTTTAGGATACTCGCTCCAGAAGTTAGAATTCTGTGATAACCTGTGGTTTAATTCTCTGGGAAAATCCTAGTAGTGATTACCCAAGGAAGCTACCAAAAAGGATCCTTCCATCAGGACGCCATGGCTATCTCACCCAAAAATAGATTTTTCGCGAACATATAACTATGTGTGTGTGTATATATATATATATATATATATATATATATATATATATATATATATATATATATATATATATATATATATATGTATGTATATATATAATATATATATACATACATGCACTTTCTGAGTAGCGATACCTTAACATTGTGAAATTGTTTGTGTATCGCCATGTTCAGCAAAGCCACCCATACTAGCGTGGTTTGTTGTGAACGATCAGAAAAAAGCATCCCACCGTCAATAGTTCGCAGTTGGCCAGGTTAGTTATGAAAACTGGCCAAATCTGACATGGGTAAAGGCATGTTTGAGGCCTTATCCAGTAATGGAATTGAAATGGCAGCATTTGTTGTTTTTGTATATATATATATATATATATATATATATATATATATATATATATATATATATATATATATATATATATATATACATACATACATACATATATACATATATATATTTATTTATTTATTTATTTATTTGTTTATTTCATTGTCATTAGTTTATTTGGAGTCTGCTGTTTTAACTTTACATTGGTTATTTTTTATTCATTTTTGTTATGATGTTATAGATTACTTAATTTCTTCGGCTATGATATTTACTTTATTATTCAAATTCTTTAAAAACTATTCTCAGTTTATCGTTTATTTTTTCAATGACAAAGTTATTTTATTTAAAGTATTGTACAGACTTTCTTCGGATTTCTGTTCGAAACGAAAATTTACTAACTTTTAGTTTGTGAAGTATTGAAGAAGGAATCACAAAACAAACAGGTGGGAATCTGGAATGGGAATCTAGTAAGTGTGTGGGCTGTTGAGGGACTAGAGTAAATATGGAATAGGAATGGAAAGGGCTATTCAGAAAAAAAAAGCTGGTTGTATAAGATGAGGTTATACAGTAGAAAGAGTAGAATGAACCATTTTTTTTATTACAGAGGCTGTAACATTTACACACACCCAAACATCTGTCTGTATATATATATATATATATATATATATATATATATATATATATATATATATATATATATGTGTGTGTGTGTGTGTGCGTGTGTTTATATGTATACATATACATACATATACGTATTTAATATATATATATATATATATATATATATATATATATATATATATATATATATGCATGTATGTATATATAGAAAAATTTTACATATATATATATATATATATATAGATATATAATTTATATACATTACGCGCACACACACACACACACACACACACATATATATATATATATATATATATGTATATATGAATATATGAATTAGTGTTTAATCTATTTTAATTGAATATAAAATTTTGATATTAACGCTGTGTGTGATTAATGTTTTATAATTTCAAAAAGAAATACCCTACGGAAATTATCCTTATTTATAGTTGAATATCCTTATATTAATTCAGTGTTACAACTATTTATAAATTTCCGGAACTCAAAAAACAATGAAGTAAACTCATTAGAAATACTTTAAAGACTTACTCGCTCTATAAACTAATTTCTGGTAGATATGGTTATTTTTTATATGATTTTATTAATACAAAAAGTTAAGTCCTCTCTTATCACAGTGGAAGTTTAATGGGTGACTTAAAGAAGTAGAGGGAAGACAAACTTTATCAATTTATTCTGACCTTTAAAGAATCGATTTCATTTCAAGTATAAATTGAAAAAGAAATATAATAAAAACAAATTATCTCTCTCTCTCTCTCTCTCTCTCTCTCTCTCTCTCTCTCTCTCTCTCTCTCTCTCTCTCTCATGTAAATAAATCAGAATTCTGACAAGTCTATGACTGACGTAAATTTTGACGAGATATACAGAGAAATTCTGTCTGAATTACTGGACTAGAATCATCGGCTACTGCTAAGGCTGAAGAGGTCCTGGTTGAGGATTCATATATGAACCCTTTCTGAGTGGGGATATATTAACGTGGTGAAATGGGTTGTGTATTGCCATGATCAGAAAAGCTGTACTAGTCAGGGCCACCCATACTAGGTTGTTTTACCGTGAGTGATCGGACGAAATCTCCTACCATCACCAATCCTCACTAGCCATCGTGGTGATGAAAACTGGCCAAACCATCGACATGAATAAAGGACATGTCTGAGGGTTTTGTCCTATAGTGGATTAGAAACGACTACTTTTGTTTTTCTATATGAGATTCATAAGCCTTGAAATATTCAAAGCTGAAATAAGTATATCTAAAACCTACGTAATATGAAAAAAAGCTTTAAGAATTGGAATCACAGCTAGAGTTATAGTTACGGGTAGACTCACAAGGATAGAAAATACTGTCATAAAAAAATGGGAAGAACATTTAAGACTCGGACATATTAATCATCTAACAATGTTCAAAAGAAGAAAAGTAATTTTAATCGGAAATCCTCCGAAAAAATAGACTGTTCTCAGCCATATTTCAGTAAAATAAAGGCTGTGGCGGGATGTTGCAAAACAACCCCCACACCCTTGATCACACTAACTGACAAATGTCTCCTCTGCACAAACTTTCCCCTTACGTTATCAACTGGACTCTTGGACCGAAGGAAAATGAAAACAAAACATAACCTTAACACTATATTCTTAAAAGTAAACGCAATCAAAATTATTATTATACTTGAAACTAAAGATATCATACAGACAACACAAGAAAACTTAACATACAAAATAAATAACAAATACCACATTCACATAAACCCGGAGAAAAAATATCAAAACTTAAAAACTAAGATGCACCACAACCAAATATGTTTATATACTGTATATATTTTAGGGACACCAATACAGTCGTCCACACACTGCCAACTGTCTTTAATGGCAAACTACCACAACTCTGTGGGTAACACTACAGCAAGGGCCAATGTGCCATAGCTGCCTCCCTAATCGGGGTCGTAATCATCATCGTCATCATCGCCATCCTTATCATCATCATCAATAACCGCAATCAAAATTCATTCGGTCCGGGTCATCAACATTTAACTAAATCTGAACAGTCGTATCCAGTTCCTTATCATAAGCCAGGTCGTCAATCAATATTCAAAATATAAGCTCTCCAAAGGAGGAATCACGGCTTCGAAAATCAATCAACACTTCCAACGCTATTAAGAAAAATATATATAATCCAGCGTTCACACAACTGCCTTAAGCTGCAGTCAAATCAAAAAAAGCATTCGCCCCGAAACATTCACCACTGTTGTAACCTAACTAAAAACATAAACAAACAATCATTTAAACCAACAGTCTTTCTCACCACTAACGACCGATACACTAACTACTTTCGCTCGCTAACACAATCTCTCTCTCTCTCTCTCTCTCTCTCTCTCTCTCTCTCTCTCTGGATTTGGCAAAAGAAAAAAAAAGAAAAAGAAAACAAAAATTAATCCTCCACAAGGCGACCTTAATTTTTACCCTACTTATTTGTTATCTTTTACCGGTTGATGACCGAAATATCACTCCTAAAGGTCAGTATATCCGTTTTTAAAACGGTAAATGCCTGGCAATATTTATTCCAGGATTTTACCATTTTTACGGCAAAATTTTTGGCAGTGTATACCCCCTAACAGTTAAGATAAATTTTTCTATAAATTATTGGAAATCGCATATACCGATGGTCTTTTGGAATACCAATAAGCATGTATGTAGAGAAACCCGACTCCTGATCATTATAATAAACTATTAAATTGAAGGAAAAGTAGATCACTATTATTCCATTCTTGACTGGAATTATTCCCATAGTCGGTCTCATCATTTTGAAGAAATTGTACCGCACGTGTTTCATACATGCTCATACACTGTAACGTTATTGCGTTTTTTTATCTCTCTCTCTCTCTCTCTCTCTCTCTCTCTCTCTATATATATATATATATATATATATATATATATATAATTAAATATATATATATATATATATATATATATATATATATAATTATATATGTATATATATATATATATATATATATATATATATATATATATATATATATATATATTTCGATCTCCCACGCACTGATATTAGAAACCTGTTTAAGCTGGCTATCGCATGTTTAATACTGTTTCAATTTTGTGTCTTTCTTGTTCTCAACTGTGTATATAAACTCGTGGTCTTGTTGAATAAAAATCACTTGCATTCATATAGCCTCTCTGTTTGTACCTATCAGCCACCTTGTAAAATCATAAGGCATAACTGAAGCACAAACCAGTTCAATGTTAGCATATGAGTTAACAGAAAGGAAGATAAAAGAAGGAAAGAGCTGCATACATCTTTTTCATTCAGATAGGCCTACATGAAACTGAAAAGATCCCCACACCCATCCCAAGGATTGTGGTGGCCTATGTGGTAAAATTCCCTGACTGGTGATCGCCAGACTGGTTCGAATCCCGCTTAAACTCGTTAGTTCCTTTGGTCGCTGCACCCTCGCCATCCTTGTGAGCTAAGGATGGATGGTTGGGGGGAGGAATAGATGTATCTGCTGAGTCATTAGCAGCCATTGCCTGGATCTCTTTGGTCCTAGCTTGGGTGAAGCGGGTGCTGGGGCGCTGATCATATGTATATATGGTCAGTCTCTAGGACATGTGCCTTGCCTCTGCCATTCATGAGTGGCCTTTAAACCACCCCTTCCCATAAGCCTTTTCTGATTACTTGGAACTCCTCTGGAATATTATTCGACTGTTAAAAAAAAAAAAAAATAAGAAAAATTTTGACATTCGAGATTATTATACCAGATGCCATGGCGGTCTCAGGTGTTTGGGAAACTGAAATTTTCCTTACACATCTCCACTTCACCCCGCCGCCTCTGAAGAAACAGACAGCTAGGTGTTTTGTAGTAGGGATGAAACACAAGTAAAATGAAGATGCATAAAAGTGAGACAGACTCTTGGAGAATGATGCTGCAATGGGCGACGAGAGAACAATTAAAGAACACTTGGCCGGGAGAGGGAAACAACTTGAAGAGAGCTTCTTGTCAAGTTTAGACATCAGCTAAGAGAAGAACGGGAACTAAAAAATAAGAGTTTGCTGACGTAACAAGATGACTTCTCTCTCTCTCTCTCTCTCTCTCTCTCTCTCTCTCTCTCTCTCTCTCTCTCTCTCTCTCTCTCTCTCAAGACAATGAAGATGATATATGTGTACTTTTTATTACCCAAACAGTAACGAAAGAGTCTGGTTGTTAATACATTAGCCTGGATTGCAGAGAGAGAGAGAGAGAGAGAGAGAGAGAGAGAGAGAGAGAGAGAGAGAGAGAGATTTATCGGAAGTTAGTCTAAATCACAATATCTAAGTCAAAAGAAAAACTGGAATATATCCAAAAGGTAAAGCTTGGGCCAACAGACCTATAACCATCGGATATTGGGCCACGCCCGCGGCGCTATCACAAACGCCCACTCCCATTCACCCACATACACACAATTATATCTCTGAGAAATGATGAAGCCAATACATATCCCGCATATAGCCGTAGGATACGTATTCTCTTTGTGGACAGATTGTTAAGGAAATCTATATCCTTTTCAATAAACGTTCCGGAATTGTTGCCATGAGGAGATTCCCCAATTAAATTATTCAAGTGATTAAAAGGGATTTAATAAGATGATACTTTTATTGCATAAAGCAGACTTGGCATCTAAGGATACGCATTATGGTGGCCTATTAAAAACGTCCATGCTTAGCGTTCTGCAGGACATGGGTTCGAGTGCCGCTCAAGCTTGATAGTTTCTTGTAGTGTCTGCACCCTCGCCATCCTTGTGAGCTAAGGATGGGGTTTGGGATAGCCTGTATGTTATTTGCTAAGTTATTGGCAGCCATTGCCTGGCCTTCATAGGTCCTAGCTTGGTTGGAGAGGGGTATTGGGTGCTGATTCCTGCCTAGCGTTCTGCCTGACAGGGGTTGGAGTCCCGCTCAAGCTTGATAGTTTCTTGTAGTGTCTGCAACCTCACCATCCTTGTGAGCTAAGGATGGGGTTTGGGATAGCCTGTATGTTATTTGCTAAGTTATTGGCAGCCATTGCCTGGCCTTCATAGGTCCTAGCTTGGTTGGAGAGGGGTATTGGGTGCTGATTCCTGCCTAGCGTTCTGCCTGACAGGGGTTGGAGTCCCGCTCAAGCTTGATAGTTTCTTGTAGTGTCTGCAACCTCACCATCCTTGTGAGCTGAGGATGGGAATTGGGATAGCCTGTAGGTTACTTGCTGAGTGATCGGCATCCATTGCCTGGCCCTCAACGGTCCTGGCCTGGGTGGAGAGGGGTATTAGGTGCTGATCATGTGGTCAGTCTCTAGGGCTTTGTGACTGTTCTGTGCCTCTGCCATTCATGAGCGGCCTTTAAAAACCTTTAGAAACCTGAACATAAGGAAGTTTTTATACTCATGTGGTACACAAATATCTGGATACATGATTAAACCTTTCATATACCTATACTAACCCAATTACAGTATAAGGAAAGTTTTATTCATTTTCTGTTTCAATTTGAATACAAAAATAAGGTAGATATATATATACATATATATAATATATATATATATATATATATATATATATATATATATCGATATGTATATCTATATATATATATATATATATATTATATATATATATATATATATATATATATATACTGTAGATAGATAGATAGGTAGATATAGATATGAATATCTAAATAAAGATATATATATATGTATATATATATATATATATATATATATATATATATATTATATATATATATATATATATATATATATATATATATATATGTGTGTGTGTGTGTGTGTGTCAGGACTGGAAAGACAACGTTTTAATGTTTCACAATTATCCTATGGAATTGAAATTATATGAGTAAAACTATTTATTTTTCCAGTTGGATGAGGTTGAAAGATAATTATTTTTTCGTTTAGTATTCCCATCAAAACTTAATAGAATAATACGGTGTATATACTCTATCTATAGTTATGTTTGTCTCTAACGACGTGTATATTTTCATGATATGCATAGCGATGATGCTGAGTATAATGATAATGATAGTAGTTTTGAAAAAAATGATCAGAAGTATATTTGTCAATTGATGAATTTCTATACTAACGGTTTAGAATAACAGGATGAGGATACAAATTAGTTTTCAATAAGAAATTGTGTTATTAATGGAAAATCGTTTGTCCCATTTTAATTATACCCAGTGATAATACTTTAACAAAAACGACAACTAACATTTTAAAGATGTTTTTCTTTTTTTTTTTCCAAATTGGAACAAATTTCGGAATAGGCCTAATTGCTCTTCCTCTTTCATTCTTTGTAAATATTTTTATATCGTTAGCCTTATTTTTCATATACCTCATGATAATTATCAAAAAACAAGTAATATTTTACTGTTTTTCTTACTTTTTATAAGAAAGTTAGGTTTTTTCTATTCTTTGTAATTTGTATGTTATAAATTCGAGTTGAAATGAGCTTTACAATGAAGAAAGTGACTAATAAATGATGTCACTGAAACCTAAGTAAATTATTTACGTATTTATGCACATTGGAACAAGTAAAAACATCGTCTAAAAGAGAGAAAATGAAAAAAAAAATAATAAAGAAAAATCTACAATTCCTTAAAAACTCTAACGCATATGCTTTTTTAAAATGTTATTTTCTTCGACTCGAGGAAGAAAGATGTGGGGTTAAAATCTCGACTAAAAATGCAAGTGAGATGGAGTCGTTCTCTGCAGTAAATGGACTCCGAGTGAGCTATAGACTTCTTTAAAGTGGCTACTTCATTTCCGGCAATGCTTCATGGGACAAATTTTGATAGTATTCGTAGACATCATTTATGTATGTATGTATGTATGTATATATATATATATATATATATATATATATATATATATATATACATACAGGGTATATATAACATATATATGCATATAAATACACACACAAATATGTGTATATATATATATATATATATATATATATATATATATATATATATATATATGTGTGTGTGTGTGTATGTATGTGTATTTATATGCATGTGTATGTTATATATACCCTGTATATATATATATATATATATATATATATATATATATATATATATATATATATATGTGTGTGTGTGTGTGTGTATGTGTGCGAATTAAAAAGCTGACACGTGATGAGCATAAAATATGTATTATAGCCATGAAAGGACCTGATTGGAAATAGTGACATCGACGGACTCTATGGTGGAATACATAAACAAAGACATCGTATTTACACAGGAGAATACGATCCCTCAGCTGTCAGGTTCTTGATGATTCCAGATAAGTCAGATTTAGAAGAGAGGATGAAACAGGTTTAACGGAAAACAGATCAGGCCTTAGGTTTAAATTGTTACCTTTAGCACAGGCAATTAAGAAGGATAGAATCATATTTCTTCGGGTATAGTCATTAACAGGGATTATTTCACTCGTCTATGACTAGCCGATTCTATTGCTTAAAACATAGCCTGGAGGCCAAAGCATTTAATAGATTCATAGGGACGACCATTTTTTGCTGTTTTTATCTGACAGAAATGTCTTTGGATGTTTGACCGACATAGAACAAGTTACGATCTCATCAAGGAATACTATATATATTTAATCATTATCATTTCCAGAGCTTCTCTTTTTTATTCAGCATATTTTTGGATATACAACTAATCTAAACGCTGCTCTAATATCTTTTTTTCCCAATAGTGTTATGATATCTAAAAGCATTAATTAAATGGAAAAATATATGTATTGCTTTCTCTTCTGTTACTGGCTACTATGAAATATTTTAGTTTTTGCTCTCTTCATACTATGTTCTTATAAATATTTGACAGGTGTGGGATCTCATTCTCCTGTAAAAATATATATCTTTGTATATTTATTCCCATTGTTACTTATATCACGAAAGTACTAACTCTAATCAAGTCTTCTCACTTTTCCTCTCCTGACTATAACTAACACACACAAACACGCATATATACTGTATATATATATATATATATATATATATATATATATATATATATATATATATATATATACACACACATATATATATATATATATATATATATATATACATATATACACGTGTTTGTGTATTTGGGCATCTTTCTTGAGCGAGTTATTGTTTTCACTGAGACTAAATCGAAGCAGAGAAAATACATTAATTCTCTACTAATATCCTAACGAAACCATCTCTTTGACGAAGTGAGATCAAGGGTGTTAGGAAACCTTTAGAATGAATGGAGAGAGAGAGAGAGAGAGAGAGAGAGAGAGAGAGAGAGAGAGAGAGAGAGAGAGAGAGAGAGAGAGAGTGAGTTCCTGAATTGAGGCTAAAATGTTAAGAGAGTAATTACCTATGAGACTTGCAAAGAGAACGCTGTCTTTCGGTAAAATAGGCAGGGTAATGAGAGAGAGAGAGAGAGAGAGAGAGAGAGAGAGAGAGAGAGAGAGAGAGAGAGAGAGAGAGAGAGAGGGAGCATCGTATACTGTTCAAAGTTGACTTGTGAATATTAGTGAAGAATCTTGAAAATAGGAAAAATTATTAGGTTGATTATATATATATATATATATATATATATATATGTGTGTGTGTGTGTGTGTGTGTGTATGTCTATATATATATATATATATAAATATATATATATATATATATATATATATATATATATACACATGTGCTTATATATAAATATATGTTTTTTTTTTTTGCATATTTTGACACCAAGACCGGATTCAAGCTGAAAAGAGCTACTCATAC
>NC_090744.1:118890883-118901739 GCF_036898095.1 Palaemon carinicauda | reverse complement strand
TCTAAAAAATGTCTACATAAATTTTGAGAGTTAAATCATCACTTATTGTATCTAGATTGAAATGACAGATATGAAAGACAACAAGACTCTCTCTCTCTCTCTCTCTCTCTCTCTCTCTCTCTCTCTCTCTCTCAAATATTGTGATTATATTTTTCCAATCTAAAAATGTCTACATAAATTTTGAGAGTTAAATCATCACTAATTGTATCTAGATTGAAATGACAGATATGAAAAGACAACAAGACTCTCTCTCTCTCTCTCTCTCTCCTCTCTCTCTCTCTCTCTCAAATATTGTGATTATATTTTTCCAATCTAAAAATGTCTACATAAATTTTGAGAGTTAAATCATCACTAATTGTATCTAGATTGAAATGACAGATATGAAAGACAACAAGACTCTCTCTCTCTCTCTCTCTCTCTCTCTCTCTCTCTCAAATATTGTGATTATATATTTTTCCAATCTAAAAATGTCTACATAAATTTTGAGAGTTAAATCATCACTAATTGTATCTAGATTGAAATGACAGATATAAAAGATAACTAGACTCTCTCTCTCTCTCTCTCCTCTCTTCTCTCTCTCTCTCTCATTATGAAGGCCTTCTCTGCAACAGAATTCTAAAGACAAATCGAAGACGTCTTAGGATCATTTGAATGTGTTCTTATATGAAAGTTTCCAACATCTCTTTCAAGTGGACTGACGTTGGAGTGTAGTTTTCACATATCCATTCCAGCCATTTTCATTCTGAGATGATGAGTCGTTTCAAAAGGAAATGGCAGCTTTAAGTAATAAAAGATGAACCATCCTCACAATACGCACATACATACGTAAATATATGCATACATATACAGTATATATATATATATATATATATATAGATATAGATATATACTGTATATATATATGTTTATATTTATGTATATATTTATATATACATATTTATGTATACATTTCTATATATATATATATATATGTGTGTGTGTGTGTGTATATATATATATTGTATACATATGCATATTTATGTATGCATACATATCTATATGTTTATATTTTATATACTGTATATATGCATATATATGTGTGTGTGTGTGTATACTGTATATATACATGTATATATATATATATATATATATAAATACATATATATATATATATATATATGTGTGTGTGTGTGTGTGTGTATTTGCATTTAAAAACTACCAAGAGGTCTCTTTCTATCAAAGTCAATTATCATTGTTTTAACAATTATTATGATTATCAAATATACAAAAATTATTCTATCATTATCAAAATACTGAAATTATTACTGTTTCTAAAATAACAATATTATTTTTAGAACTAGTAAAATCATTATTATCAAAATTATCAAAATATTATTTTTTTGAAATGATAATTTGTATCAAAATTATTATTATTATTATTATTATTATTATTATTATTATTATTATTATTATTATTATTATTATTATTATTAGGAAGTAGTAACCTAAAGATCTAGAACTCTAGGTTTACTATCTCCTAGCCTCGCATTAGAGATATTCCAATAACTTATATCCTTACACTGTATAAACACACTCAGTGGTCACCCTTGACAATCTCACACCATTTCCCACCATAGCACAAATGCACTACAGCTGACTAACTACCAGGGACGCACACAGCTTCAATTAAGAGTTGTTAGACAGGTGAATATACCTTTTTCCGGCATCAATTCTATGTGTTTTCCATATAAAAAGATCTGTAATAAATGTATAATGGTGACCATTGCTAACACACTTGTACACAAACTCATAAGATTCATATAAAAAATAAAAGTTATCTTTATAAATATGTAACAGATATAGAGGAAGAATGTAAACTACAATATCCAGTCTACACGTACTAATGAGCGCTTACCTATACATACACAAGTATAAAATACTATAGAAGATATCATACTTCATATATACATACTATATACACTAGTAGTAAAGACCAATAGCAGATATTCAACGTCATGTATAAATACATACTAAATTATATACACAAGCTGTATAGACCTATAGCAGAAATTTAACTTAATGTATACATAGATAATATAAATTAGATGTAAAACCCTATAGCAGATATTTGACGTCATGTATACATACCTACTATATACACAAGCAATAAAGACCAATAGAAGATAATCAACGTCATGTATACATACATACTAAATTATATACACAAGTAGTAAAGACCCATAGAGGATATTCCACTTATTTTGTACATACATACTATATGTGTAAACAAAAGCCATCCCCACCTCAGTAAAAAAAAAAAAAAAAAAAAAATCCTCCCCTGACTGAATCCCAAGTTGAAGGAGAGACCATTTCAAGAAGGAAATAGCATTGGAAAGAGATGACCAGCAAGCAGTCATGGGGCTGAAGAGACTTCTCTTGGGGCAGGAGAGCAGAAGAATTAAAAGGAAGAGAGACTCCGACTTCAACTTGGCTTTCCATCTCGGAAGAAGAAATCAAATATGGAGTCAGATATGAAATCCATTGAAATAATCCGCTGAGATATTTTCAGAGAGAGAGAGAGAGAGAGAGAGAGAGAGAGAGTGCGCCTTAAACTGATCAAAGCATTTAATGAGAATTGAGAGAGAGAGAGAGAGAGAGAGAGAGAGAGTGCGCCTTAAACTGAACAAAGCATTTAATGAGAATTGAGAGAGAGAGAGAGAGAGAGAGAGAGAGAGAGAGAGAGCTTGTCTTAAAGTGATCAAAGAATTTGATCAAAATTGAGAGAGAGAGAGAGAGAGAGAGAGAGAGAGAGAGTGAGAGCGTCTTTTACTGCTCAAAGCATTTAATAATACTTGAGAGAGAGAGAGAGAGAGAGAGAGAGAGAGAGAGGGGGGGGGGAATCCTAGGAATTGAGGGAGAAAAATATTTAATTTCTAAGCTGAAAAATTAGTAATTGTCCAGAAAGTTCAGTTAAAGGAGAAATGAAGAAATCAATTTATGGAATGAATAACATACTTTATATACAAAATATATTACATTTTGATAGTATAGAGTTAATCCCTTTTATAATTTCCTTTTTATTCTTAAATATTTTTTAAACAAGCGAAGATATAGTACGTATCCTAAATAATTTTTTGGTTAATCATACAACCATCCGATTAGGTCAAGAATATGAAGACACACCTGGATGAGATCAAGTATGGCTAATCATTCGTCGCACTTGATAATTACAACCTTTTTAGATTAATTGGAAACACCATTGCTTTCATTTATAAACTGTCTCTGTCCACTCCCTTTTTAATTTTACGTAAATCGTGAAGAGGGCCAATGGGTATTGGTCGAAATATGTAGGATTTATTTCTATTTCCTTTATTTATTTTAATGGGCCTCTTTGAAGAAACATGTTAAACTGTTCAACTACACTATTCTATCTTGTTTCTCCTCCTCTTGTTATTTTTTAAGTTGTTATAGTCTATATATGAAAGATTCATTATTAATGTTATTATTGTTCTTATACTTCTCCTGTAGTTATTATTATTCTTATTATTTCCTTTCCTCACTGGGGCATTTTCCCTGTTAGGAGCCTTGGCTTATAGCTTCCTGCTTTTCCAACTAGGGTTCTAACAAAGAAAGTAATAATAATAATAATAATAATAATAATAATAATAATAATAATAATAATAATAATAATAATAATATCTACAGTACAGTTAAAAGTAATACATAAATCATATCTATGATAATTAAAATATTGTAGTTTTTTTTTTTCCATTTTGATTTATGGGTGTGTTTTAAAAGCATCCAGACACCAGAACGAAAAAAATAACCAAACCTTATTAGATGCCATTTCTCGAGGTGCATTCAAAAAGACAAGGCAGGAAGTTGCTCCTTGATCTTTGAAAATAATAAACGTCAAGAATGAGGGTCATTCAACTTAAAATTGCTCATAAAATAAATCGGATATTGGGTCAAGGTCAGAAACTCTAATAAATGACTTTTTTATTTGGTTACAGGCACAAATGCACTGAAATATCTCGTACTTGCGTGAGAGAGAGAGAGAGAGAGAGAGAGAGAGAGAGAGAGAGTAGAAATGTCATTTACCATTATAAAACTAATCACTAACATACTTATAAAATAGAGCTTCATTAGTTTTTATCATAATCATTTGAGAAATATAATGAAAGTATTCTATGTCCCTCCAGCCTTACCAAAAAAAAAAAATCCATTTGGTTAATACAATACTAAGGATGCAACCCTACTTATCTTTGCCAGTTAAGAATAAATTGCAAAATATGTATTCAGTATATGTATAAAACTGGGATCTGTCAATTTCCTCATACCCTTCAGTAATTCAAGGTATCCAGTAATTGCATAATAAAGTACCATTCGTTAGAGCTGAATTTGCTGAGTTCACAAATGAAATTTTCATTTTTAAAGCGTCTACTAATTATGGAAGGGGAAGAGTATATTGCACGTCTGCAGATATGTTGCTGTTTCCAAGGGGTACATATATGAGTTACGCGTTATATTTTTGTATCTAAATTTCCAGTACTGATAAATTCCTTTTCCTAGTTTGAGGCACTTCGTAATACTAGGCAGGCAATTCATTCTAATAGCCAGGCCTTTTCCATCATGAGGCTCAATACTACACAGTGCTCTAGAAGTTTTAGTCCAGCTGTGACCAAGTTGTGGAATGATCTTCTTAATCGGGCAGTTGAGTAGTAGAACCTCAAAAGTTCAAACTTGCAGCATATGTTTTTATACTGAACAGGCTACAGAAGTCTTTTCATAGTTTCTGTGTGAAATATCTGTTTTAATGTTGTTAATGTTTGTAAAATATTAAATTTTAATTATTCATTACTTCTTATATCGTTTACCTATTTCCTCATTTCCTTTCCTGACTGGGACCCCTTGGGCTTATAGCCATCTTGCTTTTCCAACTAGGGTTGTAGATTAGCTAGTAGTAGTAATAATAATAATAATAATAATAATAATAATAATAATAATAATAATAATAATAATAATAATAAAAATAAACCTGAATACGGATCTGGATCATTACCAAAATTGATTGGAGAAAAATATATAATGCACAAAAAAATCGAATTATTTTCTAAAGTCAAGATAATGAGATAGAATACAATAATTTAGAATCTTGTATGTCCAAGCCATATGTTCTACCTGTAGTGACAATTTAGTCAAAATCCGTTAATTTGTTTTGAAGTAATCTATATATATATATATATATATATATATCCCTTTCTGAGTGGGGATACCTTAACGTAATGAAAGGGTTTGCTTATGTCCATTATCAGTAAAGCTGTACTAGTCAGGAACACCCATACTTGGTTAGTTTCCTATGAGTAATCAGGCAAAAGTCTCCAACAATCACCAATCTCTACTGACCAGAGTGGTGATCAAAACTGGTCAAACTCCAGGCATGAGTATAGACATGTCTGAGGCCTTTGCCTTACCCTAGATTAGAAACGACTGCATTTGTTGTTGTTGTTGTTATCCTTGTGCATAATATATATATATATATATATATATATATAAATATATACATATATATATATTTATATATAATATATATATTATGTATGTGTCTATATATATGTGTGTATATATATAATATATATATTATGTATGTGTCTATATATATATATATATATATATGTGTATATATATATATATATATATATACATATATATATATATATATATATGCATGCATATCTACCTTAACATCAATATTCTCTATTACAACATACATCATTCCTACCAAATTTAAATTCTACCTACACTCCTCTTCCCTCTTGTAAATGAACTTCAAGTCTGTAATAATACAAAAGTAATAATAAAAGAAAGAGAGAAACGAGGTCCTCGTCATTGCCCACGCTGCCAAGATTCGAGAAAATCGACCTTATGCATCAGTCACAGTGAAGAAAATGACAGGTATGAAATTAAGTTGTCGGTCAACCAGATGTCTGGGAAATTTCAAGAATTTTTCCTCTCTGGGAAAAACAAGTGCTTTTGCTGCAAAATTATTTTTTTCACTTTGCAATATTATGATGTTGGTGTTTTTTTTTTTAAATCGAGTTTTGCAGAATGGACAATGGTGAAGATATAACCTGCATGAATATAAAAATTTTGTTTGCAATGATGGATTTTTAATATAATGATTAGGCATACCATTATTATTATTATTATTATTATTGTTATTATTATCATTATTATTATTATTACTATTATTATTATTATCATTATTATTATTATTATCATTATTATTATTATTATTTTTATTATTATTGTCATCATCATCATCACCATCTTCCTCATTATTATTATTATTATTATTATTATTATTATTATTATTATTATTTGCAAAGTAGGTTTTACGCATATCAGCATTTTTATCAGTATTATCATTATTATTATTTGCAGTAGTAGTAGTAGTAGTAGTAGTAGTAGTAGTAGTAGTATATCACAACTTATAGACATCCCCAGATAAAGAAATAAAAAACATAACCAATTTATCATCAGATATCACATAACCCAAATAAATCATGTTTCAACTATACCAAATTGATAAGACTTTATAAAGTAAAAATTACCCGAGTCCAATTCGATTAGAGATGACTCAATTCAAGTGGATGCCATCAGTCTGTCGATAAGCAGACAATTAGGCCAAATCCATCAATTTTGGACAGCTCCTCACGTCAGAATAGATTGGCTCTCTGAGAGAGAACGATGCAACATTGCCAAACGTATGATGATTCGGTCCGCACCCATCCCATGAGTAGCGGAGTTGCCAAACGTATGATTAATTGATCCCTCTCCGTACATCGGGCAGCGGGGAGAGAGAGTAGTCATACACTGGTGAGAGGGAGGTACTCCGAGAGGTACATTCAGAAACCACAATATCCCACAAATATTTATTCACTAGTTGAATTGGATAGAAATATCTCGTGTCGACACGAGAATAGTTACAGATGGCTTCAAACAGTTGGAACCTAGATTTATGTCTACTTTAGGCTCCAGAGCCTTTAAATATGCGGCCCCGAGACTATATAATAAGCTCCCACGAAACATTCGAAAGATTAAAGACATTAAGGCTTTCAAGAGGAAACTGAAGACCTTATTTCATGAGTCTTTTGACAGTGACGATTTAAAAGTAAATGAACAATACGCGTTATGAAACGTTAAATACTCTGAAAGAACAAGGTAAAACGACAGTGGAGGTCCTGTAGAGAGTGGGGTTCCCTGCTGTATGGGACCGGAAAAGCAGCCATCAAAGTAAGTAAGTAAAGTAGTTACATATTGGATTCCACACATCTCACAATGTCAAAAATATCTCCTTTTGAATGATACAATATAGCTCATGGAAACAATGAAAAAGATTCCATTTAGGTAAGCAAATTGATTAAAGAAATTCTCTAAATATTGATATTAAATCTTCATTATTTTTTTCTAATTTTTCATTTCGTTTCTAGTAAAAAAAAAAAAAATACGGAAATGAGCTGATGTAATGCGAAAAAATGATATACAATTTTTCCTGGTTACAAAATTATATATCATCAGAGATATTTCTTTCAGCCCGTTTTGAATTTTATGGAATTTTTAGTCATCTGGTTGCCTCTATAGCAGTTTTTCAATTGTGGATAGAGGAAATTTTTTTATTTCCGATTATTTTTTTTATGAAAAGTAAATATGATATTTTTATTTGTCATATAATGTTTTTATATATGAGCATCTGAGAGAGAGAGAGAGAGAGAGAGAGAGAGAGAGAGAGAGAGAGAGAGAGAGCTTCTTAAACTTCTCGAACTCTTTTTATAAAATATTTTCATCACCTTTTTCAATGGAAGAAGCAGATTAGATTTATAACGCACCAGCTGTCCAGCGAGAGATCTGGCTTCAGCAAAATAAACCAATATTCAGATATTTCAGCGGGGTTGTTCATAGACAGCTAAAAACTGATATATATTTTTTTTAGTTATATCTTTATATTTCCTCTACAGCGCTGTTAGACTATTTAAATCTCTCTCTCTCTCTCTCTCTCTCTCTCTCTCTCAATTTTGATTATATGCTTTGAGCAGTTTAAGGCTCTCTCTCTCTCTCTCTTCCTCTCTCTCTCTCTCTTTATATTTTTATATGCTTTGAGCAGTTTAAGACGCTCTCTCTCTCTCTCTCTCTCTCTCTCTCTCTCTCTTTTGATTATATGCTTTGAGCAGTTTAAGGCTCTCTCTCTCTCTCTCTCTCTCTCTCTCTCTCTCTCTCAATTTTGATTATATGCTTTGAGCAGTTTAAGGCTCTCTCTCACTCTCTCTCTCTCTCTCTCTCTCTCTCTCTCTCTCCAGGTTTCTTATCTAATTTTTCAATGATGCTTCAAATTTTATCTTTTTAGGTTTTATCATTCTTTTTGTAGCTGTATTCTTTATCTACCTTTACATATTTTTGTATTTAATGCTTTTTTGTTTTATTCTTCAAAGGCTATTTTTACATGGCTAATTGAGTGGGGACACATTACACAATCTTAATTTCCCGATATTATAAGAAAGATTAACACTAGCTAATATTATAACAGGCTACTACTCGCTGTATAATATTAGCTCAAATATCTATGCAGTGTATAATTGTACTCATTTATAACTTTTACTGTATAGCAGAGATAGTGTAAAATACAATTCCAATTTTTTTAGGAAATATTACTCATGTGCCACTGAAAATTTCTTCTGATCCGTTTCAAATTCATCATCCAGACTTTGAAAAATATTTTCCTGAATTTAATTACAGTGAAAAATCTATTCATTATCATTTTCAACTTCCCTTGGAACTGGAAGACCTTGTAAAATGGAGCTAAATCTTTTTGAAATATTCATTTCGCATAATATTATGAACGATTTTTTTTATTTACATAATATCTGAAGAGTTACATGATTGGATCGCTTTTTTACCGAATAAAATTCCAGAATAAGCCATGATATCCTTCCTTTAGGCAATTCAGTCTCCCACTCTCTCTCTCTCTCTCTCTCTCTCTCTCTCTCTCTCTCTCTCTCTCTCTCTCAAATACTTGTCTCGTGTTTGGCAACACCAGGGACCAGAGCAAAGTCAAGACTTGACGCTCTTGAAGTCTGGAAGTTAATTGTTATGATTAACACTTTCGCAACTACTTGTAAAGTCTCTCTCTCTCTCTCTCTCTCTCTCTCTCTCTCTCTCTCTCTCCTCTCAGGGTTTCATATACCTTTGGAATTAATTACAAAAGCTCTTTTCAGCTTCAATCCGGTCTTGCTGTTAAAATATGCAGATAATAACACATTTATATATACACACATGTACGTATATATATATATATATATATATACATATATATATATATATATATATGTGTGTGTGTGTGTATATATATATATATATATATATAATCAACCTAATTAGTTTTTCCTATTTTCAAGATTCTTCACTGATATTCACAAGTCAACTTTGAGCAGTATACGATGCTCTCTCTGTCTGTCTCTCTCTCTCTCTCTGTCTCTCTCTCTCTCTCTCTCTCTCTCATTACCCTGCCTATTTTACCGAAACACCGTTCTCTTTGCAAGTCTCATAGGTAATTACTCGCTTAAAGCCCCCCTGACACTTGCGCGCATTTTTGCCACGCACTGGCACGCATTGATGCGCGCCAGTGCGTGCCACTTTTTGGCACGCACTGGTGTTTTTCGCGTACTGTTCACGACCAGTTCACTCCAGTTCGCGCATCGTTCACGCGACGTTCACGCGACGTTCACGCGATGGCACGAATTGGCACGCGTAGTTCGCGCATCGTTCACGACACGTTCACGCGAGTTCACTCCTCATTCCGCATCGTTTCCGCATTGGTCACGCCAGTTCACGCCAGTTCACGAATTGGCCACTCCATATAAAAACGGGCTTCTCCAACCCGAGGACATTCTTGGATTGGGTTCGGAAGAGACAACAATGCTTTCTGTCAGAGACACCATTGCATTGAGGAGAAGAAACGTATCTTTTTCGTTTGTATTTTTTGTTGCCCCTTTATTTTAGTTTCAATAAAAAGCATTTGATTTACATATAAATAGCAGACATGAAATATGTACAAGTATTAAGAAAGCATTTTATTTTAACATTAAAAGCAGCAAACATGAAAAGTTTTTAGGCTGTTGATTTTAAGGTAATAGAGAAAAAAGTGTGTTGAAATAAGAAATAATTTTATTTTTACATTAAAACTGCAAACAGAAAAAATTTGTTTTGCCCTTCATTTTAAGGTAATAAAGAAGAATAAGTATGTTGATGAAATAAAACATCATTTTATTTTTACATTCAAACAGCAAACTTAAAAATTTCTTGGGTTTATTTTTCAGTTCATTTTTATTCAAAACAAAAGTTTTGGGTCTTGATTGGTAATAGAGGAAAATAAGTGTGTGCATGAAAATAAGACATCATTTTATATTTACATTCAAACAGCAAATATAAACAATTATTAGGTTTATTTTTCTTTCCTTTTCATTAATTTTTTCGTTTCCTTTTTGTTTCTCTTCATTATAAAGTTAGAAATAGTTTGAAATAAGACATCATTTTATTTTTACATTCAAACAACAAATATAAAAATTTATTAGGTTTATTTTTCTTTCCTTTTCATTAATTTTTTCGTTTCCCTTTTGTTTCTCTTCATTATAAAGTTATAAAAATAGTTTGAAATAAGATATAATTTTTTTTTCACATTAAAACAGCAAATATAAAAATTTATTAGGTTTATTTTTCTTTCCTTTTCATTAATTTTTTCGTTTCCTTTTTGTTTCTCTTCATTATAAAGTTATAAAAATAGTTTGAAATAAGATATAATTTTTTTTCACATTAAAACAGCA
>NC_090744.1:118885883-118888383 GCF_036898095.1 Palaemon carinicauda | reverse complement strand
AGTCTATAGCTCACTCAGAGTCCATTTACTGCAGAGAACGACTCCATCTCACTTGCATTTTTAGTCGAGATTTTAACCCCACATCTTTCTTCCTCGATTTGAAGAAAATAACAATTTAAAGAAGCATAAATATGTGTTAGAGTTTTTAAGGAATTGTAGATTTTTTTTTCTTTTTTTTTTATTCTATCTTATTTGCGATGTTTTTGTTTCAATGTGAAATGAATATAAAAATAAATTTCTTGAGTTTCAGTGACAACAGTTATAAGTCACTTTTTTATATTGCAAATCTCATTGCCATTCGAATTTATAACATAGAAATTACGAGGAATGGAAGAGCAAAAATAACTATTTTGTGCTTCAATTTGAAAACAATAATTTTTTTTTAATAAAACGTAAGATAAACAGTGCAATGTTACTTCTGGTTTTTCATAAAGTATTGTCATGAGGTATGTCAAAAATATACATTATAAACCCCATTTCAACTCGAATTTATACCATAAAAATTACAAAGAATGGAAGAGCAATAATAACTATTTTATGCTTCAATTTGAAAAAAAAAATTACTTTCTCATAAAAAGTAAGAAAAACAGTAAAATGTTACTTCTGGTTTTGATAAAGTATTATCATGAAGTATACAAAAAATAAGGCTAACGATATAAAAAGATTTACAAAGAATGAAAGAGGAAAAGCAATTATTCAGAAATTTATGTTTCAATTTGGAAAAACGAAAATCCTTATAAAAAGGAAAAATATCTGTAAAATTTTAGTTCTAGTTTTTCTTAAAGTATTTTCATGTAGTATATAAAAATAAGGCTAACAATTTTCCATTACTATAATTTCTTCTTGAAAATTAATTTGTATCCTCACCCTGTTATCCTAATGCCTTAGTATATTAATTCATTAATTGCCAAATATACTTCTTATCATTCTTTTCAAAATTACTATCATTAACATTATACTGAGTATCATCGTTAAGCATATGAAGATATTATACACGTCGTTAGAGACAAACATAACTATAGATAGAGTAAATACACCGTACTATTCAATTAAATTTTGATGGGAATACTAACGAAAAAATAATTATCTTTCAATCTCATCCAACTGGAAAAATAAATAATTTTACTCATGTAATTTCAATTTCATAGGATAATTGTGAAACACATTAAAAAGTTGTCTTTACAGTACTGATACACACACACACACAAAAACACACACACACACACACACACACACATATATATATATATATATATATTTATATATATATATCTATATATACATATATATTATATATATATAGATAGATAGATAGATAGATATACATATCGATTATATATATATATATATATATACATATATATATACATGTATATATACCCGTATATATATATACATATATATATATATATATATATATATTGTTTTTGTATTCAATTTGAAATATAAAATATATAATACTTTCCCTATACTGTAACTGGGTTAGTATAGGTATATAAAAGGTTTAATCATGTATCCAGATATTTGTGTACCACATGAGTATACATACTGTACTTCCTTTTGTTCAGGTTTCTGAAGGTTTTTAAAGGCCGCTCATGAATGGCAGAGACACGGGACAGTCACATGATCAGCACCCAATATCCCTCTCCACCCAAGCCAGGACCAGTGAGGGGCAGGCAATGGCTGCCGATCACTCAACAAGTAACCTGCAGGCTATCCCAAACCCCATCCTTAGCTCACAAGGATGGTGAGGTTGCACACATTACAAGAAATTATCAAGCTTAAGCGAAACTCGAACCCCTGTCCTACAGAACGCTATGCAGGGACGTTTCTAATAGGCCACCACAATATGCATCCTCTCTTAGCTGCCAAGTCCCCTTTATGCAATAAAAGTATCGTCTTCTTAAATCCCTTTTTATCACTTGAAGAATTTAATTGGAGAATCTCCTCATGGCAACAATACCGGAACGTTTATTGAAAAGGATATAGATTTCCTTAACAATCAGTCCACGAGGAGAATACGTATCCTACGGCTATATGCGGGATATATATTGGCTTCATCATTTCTCAGAGATATAATTGTGTGTATGTGGGTGGATGGGAGTGGGCGTATGTGATAGCGCGGGCGTGTCCGAATATCCGATGGTTATAGCTCTGTTGGCACAAGTTTTACCTTTTTTGAGATATTCCCGTTTTTCTTTTGACTTAGAAGATATTGTGATTTAGACAAACTTCTGATAAATCACGATTCTCTCTCTCTCTCTCTCTCTCTCTCTCTCTCTCTCTCTCTCTCGCCTGCAATCCAGACTAGTGTATTAACAACCATATTCTTTCATTACTGTTTGGGTAATCCAATGCATTCCGGTTTTCGCTAAAATTCACATATACTGTCTTTCATTATCTCACTTGTCGAGAGAGAGAGAGAGAGAGAGAGGAGAGAGAGAGAGAGAGAGAGAGAGAAATAATCTCGCTACGTCAGCGAACTCTTATTTTCAGTTCC
>NC_090744.1:118873383-118875883 GCF_036898095.1 Palaemon carinicauda | reverse complement strand
ATTTATATATACATATATATATGTGTATATATATATATATATATATATATATATATATATATATACATACATTATATATATATATATATATATATATATATATATATATATATATATATATATATATATTGGCACGTCCCAATTGCACGCAACTTCTGACCTTGCCCATGGGAGGTGTATAGGCTCAAAGCTATGCCATTCAGCCTCAGCATCACTCCCATAAAGTTTACAAAGAGCTTGGTAGATAAGAAACTCCCGAGGTTACTGGTAGTTCAGGTAATACCTTATTTAGATGATTGGCTCATTTGGGAAGAAACAAAATTATTAGGCCTCAAATATACAACCTGGTTTTGCAGTGTCATCAGGATGTGATTTTTATTAACTTTGTACAGTTAAGACTAATTCCAAGAAGGATAGTCAGTGGTTAGGTTGGCAATGGCATATGGTTAAAGCCAAAAGCCTTGCAAAAGCATCTTGGCAAAGAATTCTAAGCAGAGACAGAGCCGTAATTTCGAGCATGTTTTCTTCCAGCAGACAAATGGAGAAGAATTTGGACCTCATTCAGGTTGCCTGGATAGTTGATCTGGTGCTAAAGACCAGAATGAAACACAGTAACTGGGTGTGAAGAAGGGTTACTCAGATTAGGTTTGGGACAGTAAGGCTCAGTTACCCAGTTCGTGCAAAAAAAAAAAAAAAATTATCTGGTCATGAATGACCACAAATTCTTTGGCCTGGTCGGTCCCTTTAGTCCCTCCCAAAGTTACCAGGATTCTTCATATAAACACGCCTAGGTCGGACTGAGGAAGTCATTCAATAGAGACAATTTTGTTCAAGAATGGTTCCTTCATATTGCTACTTTTCATGTAAATGTGCTGGAACTCATGACGGTGTTCTTGGCGTTGCAAATAATTGGTCCACGAACGAAGTAACACATAAAGTTCTTCAAAGACAACATTCAGAAAATGGTATCTGTTTGAGAATTCTCACTGTAGTGACCATTCCCATAATAAGGTTCTTTCAGGAGAGTGTTACCATAATTAGGTTCTTTCAGGAGAGTGTCCCCTTAATTAGGTTCTTTCAGGAGAGTAATGTGTCCCTCTCTTCATTCCATCTGTCGGGTTTAGTAAATGCAGCAGAGGACGCTCTATCCATGCAGACAGTCTTGCATATGGAATGAACACTTGACCAGAGCTCTTTTCAGAAGGTTTATGAGCTAGTTCCTGAATTAAAAATATTTCTATTCGCTACAAAAGAAAACTACAAACTTACAGTCTTCCACTATAGAGTATGTATCTCCGAATGCAAACTCTCAAGCAGTGGCAAGAGATGGTCTAAATTTAGAATGGAACAGATGGCCGTCAATCTACCTATTCCTATGACGAGTTTGATTTCGTAGAGTTTGAATATCTGTCAGGATTTCTCAGCAACAGCTACACCAATAGGACCACATTGGCTCAATATCCCATGGTATCCACTGCTTCAATATCTGAGACCAAGAATAAACCTCTTTGTGAGAAGAAGCACCATCCAACAACTATACTGTCATATGAATCGGTTTTCATATAACCTCTTAACAGTGCTTTTGACGTGGATCTCAATTTGGACATGTTTCATAGATTACCCAGTCTTTTGCTTAGCTTAAAGGCATAAACCATACATACAAACTACTGTGGTTTCTTTATTCTGGATAAGGTTCTTGAATTTTGGTTGGGTTGGATAACTCCACCATTTCTCTTGAAGAACCTTTACATAAACTAATTTCTAATGTTTTTAGCTTTTGGAGCAACAGTCTGTGAAATAACGGTCGTCTTCTAAGTGACTCTGGGTCTCCTTTTTCTAGCAAAATCAAAAAGACCCTTCAGACGGGATATGCTTTATAACTCAGCACTTGAGTCGAGGGATAGAAACCTCTGTTCAGTTTGACCTTGGAATTACATTTACAGAGATCCCAGTCTTCAGAAGGTAGTCTGTTTTAAACACCCAGACCAAGAAGATCCTTTCAACAGAGTCTATTTATATCTTGATGACATCCTTTTTCACAAAAGCTGATCCTGTTACCATCCCTACAACCCATGATGTGAGAAAAATTGCCTTTACACCAGCATTCTTTGGTAATTGGCAGTTCAGGACACCCGAAGTTTTATGGGTTAGACTCGGCAATGGGTGTTCATCAAACACCACCTGAAACTAATCCAAGCAGTACAACATTCATGGTGTAGTCCGGAGGGAAGGATCAAATCACCAGGCTGCCATCATTCATCAGTCACCTTCATGAGGTAAGAGTCACACTTGTTAAATTGTTAAATTTCATTCTGTGAATGAGAAGTAGGTGGGGCTAGGGGGGCAGACTGTTGCCCTCAAATGGACATGATTCTACTTACTAAAAACCTGGCACTAAGTCCTGGGGTATCGCACAGCACTTTAACCCCACAAAAACGTTTCGATGAAGGAGAAAATTATTTTTGGGGAGGTGCTGTGTGGTCTCCTAAACCCTCCCTCC
>NC_090744.1:118865883-118868383 GCF_036898095.1 Palaemon carinicauda | reverse complement strand
CTAAGATACAAGAAGATGATAGAAAGGCTTCTTTTGTCTTTGTTGGTGATTTTAATGCTCACCATAGGGAGTGGTTAAGTTCTATCTCTCCTACCGATCGCCATGGCTTAAGAGCTTCAGACTTTGCCTCTGAATCAGGCTGTGAGCAAATCATAAATGAAGCTACTCACAGGTCTGGTAATTGCTTGGACCTCGTATACACTGACTCCCCTGGCGTTATAACTGGTAAGGTTGGTTCTCCAGTCGGGACATCTGATCATGCCTTGATTTCATTATTAGTGAAGACTGAGCAGCCTGTCCCTGATATATCATATTCTTGTAAAATTTATATGAAATCCCAAGCAGACTGGAATGGGATTTTACATGATCTTTTGTGCTTGAATTGGTCACAATTATATAATAGTGTAGATCCTGTTGTCCCTTTGAATGAGAATCTAGTCAACATAATTGATAGGCGTATCCCTTCTCGTGTGCTAAGGTACCGAGTGAAGGACAAACCGTGGTTCAATGATGATTGTAGACGTGCTTTTTTGGAGAAGCAGGAGGCCTATCAACTTTGGAAGGGTAACAGATCAGATTTGACCTGGAACAACTATACTCAGCTTCGAGCTTTTGCTCAGAGAGTTTATGCCTCAACTGAAAAGGAGTACAATTTAACCATAAAAGAAACACTTTCTGGTACAACTCAGGAACATAAATGGTGGTCTACCCTTAAATCTGCACTCTTTGGTGTAGATGCAACAGTTCCTCCTTTACTTAAACCAGATGGCTCAGTCACTCACTGTCCAAAGGAAAAGGCAACCCTTTTGGCTGATGTTTTTGACAGTAAACAGAGTAATGAAAAACTTGAACTTCCTCATTCCTGTTTTCCTGAGGCTAAACTAACTAGTTTAGCTTTTCGATCTCGTGAGATTAAAGCTCTGTTGATGGACCTTGATGCTTATGGAGGTGTAGACCCAAATGGTATTTTTCCTTTGTTTTTTATAAAGACAGCAGATTTCTTAGCTCCAAAGTTATCTGTTATTTTGCGCAAGTTAGCAAGAAGAGGAGCTTTTAGCACTAGTTGGAGAATTGATAATGTTACTCCTCTATGTAAATGTGTTTGTGGTAGCTCAAGTCCCACTGATTACCGCCCAATTTCCATAACTCCCATATTATCTAAAGTTTTTGAGCGTCTTCTGGCAAAACGTCTTAATAGGTTTGCTGAAGGTAATCATCTACTCCCTAGTTTGCAATTTGGTTTTCGTAAAGGCCTTGGAGCATGTGATGCCCTTCTTACAATCTCCAATGCTGTACAGAAATCCCTTGATTGTGGTCGGGAAGTTCGTATGACTGGCCTTGATTTTAGTGCTGCCTTTGACCGTGTTAATCATGAGGCCCTTGTTTTCAAACTGAAACAGTTGGGAGTGGGTGGGTCGTTTCTTAGCATTATTATTGATTTTTTAAGTAATAGATCTCAAAGAGTTGTTGTTGATGGGCACCATAGTGATTATAGGAATGTGATATCCGGTGTTCCACAGGGTAGTGTTCTTGGCCCATTACTTTTTATACTATATACACATGACATGTGGTTTGGCCTAGAAAACAAGCTTGTTGCATATGCAGATGATGCTACTCTCTTTGCATCAATTCCATCCCCTGAATGTAGATCTAGGGTTGGTGAATCCCTTAATAGAGATTTAGCTAGAATTAGTGCATGGTGCAAATTATGGGGTATGAAGTTGAATCCTAACAAAACTCAAAGTATGATTGTAAGTAGGTCAAGGACGGTGGTTCCTCAACATCCGGATCTCAGTATTGATAATGTTTCTTTAAATATGTATGACTCTTTCAAAATTTTAGGTGTGATTCTCGACAGTAAATTTACTTTTGAGAAACATATAAGGTCTGTGTCTTCTTCAATTTCACAAAAAATAGGCTTATTGAGAAAGTCTTTCAAGATTTTCGGTGATCAATCTATTCTGAAGAAGTGTTTTAATTCTTTCATTCTACCTTGTTTTGAGTATTGTTCTCCTGTCTGGTCTTCAGCTGCTGATTCTCATCTTAATTTGTTGGACAGAAACTTACGGTCTATTAAATTTCTTATTCCTGATCTAGATATTAATCTCTGGCACCGTCGTTCAATTAGTTCATTATGCATGTTGCATAAGATTTTTCACAACTCTGACCATCCTTTACATTCAGATCTCCCTGGACAATTCTATCCTGTTCGTAATACTAGGCAGGCAGTTAATTCTAATAGCCAGGCTTTCTCCATCACGAGGCTCAATACTACGCAGTACTCTAGAAGTTTTATTCCAGCTGTGACCAAGTTGTGGAATGATCTTCCTAATCGGGTGGTTGAATCAGTAGAACTTCAAAAGTTCAAAGTTGGAGCAAATGCTTTTTTGTTGACCAGGCGGACATAGTCTTTTTATAGTTTATTTATGACATATTTGTTTTTGATGTTGTTGATAGTTTATTATATGACATGTCTGTTTTGACGTTGTTTCTTATTTTA
>NC_090744.1:118848383-118850883 GCF_036898095.1 Palaemon carinicauda | reverse complement strand
GGCTTCTGGGTTCATTCAATCTTTCGATATAATCTTGGTAAATCCTTGGGAAGGATGTAGGAGAGAGAGAGAGAGAGAGAGAGAGAGAGAGAGAGAGAGAGAGAGAGAGGAAATTATTTCAGCTTTGATGTGTACTCATTTCCAAAACTATTATTTCTTCCTTGATCTAATCCCAATCCTCTCCATCAATCACCTTTGGGGATATATTATCTTATACGAAAAAAAAAATCTGAATCCGCATATTTTTCTATCAATATTTCATTCGGCCTTTTCTTGGCCATTCGGGGACCACACTATTTCGATAAAAAGTCAATTTACATATTCATATAATATGCATAAATACATAGATGTATGAATGCATGTATGTATGTATACATTTATAAATAAATATATATATATATATATATATATATATACATGTGTGTATATATATACATATATGTATATATATATATATATATATATATATATTTATTTATATATATATATATATATATATATATATCATAAAAGGATTTTTTTACGGATCTTAGATCCCGTGGTATAGCTAACTCAATATTAAGGATATTGTCACTATTTTGAAAAAGTGAAAATCACGTGATAGTGATGAAAGGATCACACTTACACACGCAGGCACATACGTTCGCGCACCCACACACGCGCACACACACATATATATATACACACATATATATATACATATATATATATATATATATATATATATATATGTACAACACATATATAATGACCAAAAGCACGACTTATACCATATTGGAACATATGCGCAAATGTCAAAATAACTAGACAATTCAGGAAATTAAGTGAAACGAATTAGAAATAGCACATATAATCAAAAAAAAAGAAAAAAAAGGAAAAAAAAAAAAAAAAAAAAAAAAAAAAAAAAAAAAAAAAAAAAGTCGAAAATGGATAGCTAGGATAATTTCTTCCAGTAGGCAGGGGATGGGACAGAGAGACGATTTGAACGAATGCAAACACCCTTATTTTGAAAAAAATAAAATCTGGGGAGCCCTATTTTCAAAAAATGATAGAACCTTCGTCATCGTCTCCCGTCGTCTTCGTGGTCTTCGTCTTCATCGTCTTCGTGTGCGTCGTCTTCGTCTGCCTCGTCTTTTTCAAGTAGGCAGAGGAAGGGACAGAAATACGATATGAATGGATGCAAACACCCTTATTTTTAAAAAAAATGAAACCTGGGGAGCCCTATTTTCAAAAAATGAGAGAACCTTCGTCGTCGTCTCCGTCGTCTTTGTGGTTTTCGTCTTCATCGTCTTCGTGTGCGTCGTCTTCGTCTGCGTCGTCTTTTTCAAGTAGGCAGAGGAAGGGACAGAGATACGATATGAATGGATGCAAACACCCTTATTTTTAAAAAAATGAAACCTGGAGAGCCCTATTTTCAAAAAATGAAAGAACCTTCGTCGTCGTCTCCGTCGTCTTCGTGGTATTCGTCTTCATCGTCTTCGTGTGCGTCGTCTTCGTCTGCGTCGTCTTTTTCAAGTAGGCAGAGGAAGGGACAGAGAGACGATATGAATGGTTGCAAACACCCTTATTTTTAAAAAATGAGATCTGAGTGACCCTATAAAAAAAAAAAAAAAAAAAAAAAAAAAAAAAAAAAAAAAAAAAAAAAAAAAAAAAAGGAGTCGAAAATGGATAGCTAGGATAATTTCTTCCAGTAGGCAGGGGAAGGGACAGAGAGACGATTTGAACGAATGCAAACACCCTTATTTTGAAAAAAATAAAATCTGGGGAGCCCTATTTTCAAAAAATGATAGAACCTTCGTCATCGTCTCCGTCGTCTTCGTGGTCTTCGTCTTCATCGTCTTCGTGTGCGTCGTCTTCGTCTGCCTCGTCTTTTTCAAGTAGGCAGAGGAAGGGACAGAAATACGATATGAATGGATGCAAACACCCTTATTTTTAAAAAAATGAAACCTGGGGAGCCCTATTTTCAAAAAATGAGAGAACCTTCGTCGTCGTCTCCGTCGTCTTCGTGGTCTTCGTCTTCATCGTCTTCGTGTGCGTCGTCTTCGTCTGCGTCGTCTTTTTCAAGTAGGCAGAGGAAGGGACAGAGAGACGATATGAATGGTTGCAAACACCCTTATTTTTAAAAAATGAGATCTGAGTGACCCTATAAAAAAAAAAAAAAAAAAAAAAAAAAAAAAAAAAAAAAAAAAAAAAAAAAAAAAAAAAAAGGAGTCGAAAATGGATAGCTAGGATAATTTCTTCCAGTAGGCAGGGGAAGGGACAGAGAGACGATTTGAACGAATGCAAACACCCTTATTTTGAAAAAAATAAAATCTGGGGAGCCCTATTTTCAAAAAATGATAGAACCTTCGTCATCGTCTCCGTCGTCTTCGTGGTCTTCGTCTTCATCGTCTTCGTGTGCGTCGTCTTCGTCTGCCTCGTCTTTTTCAAGTAGGCAGAGGAAGGGACAGAAATACGATATGAATGGATGCAAACACCCTTATTTTTAAAATGAAATGAA
>NC_090744.1:118818943-118847883 GCF_036898095.1 Palaemon carinicauda | reverse complement strand
GTCTTCGTGGTCTTCGTCTTCATCGTCTTCGTGTGCGTCGTCTTCGTGTGCGTCGTCTTTTTCAAGTATGCAGAGGAAGGGACAGAGATACGATATGAATGGATGCAAACACCTTTATTTTTAAAAAAATGAAACCTGGGGAGCCCTATTTTACAAAAATGAAAGAACCTTTGTCGTCGTCTCCGTCGTCTTCGTGGTCTTCGTCTTCATCGTCTTCGTGTGCGTCGTCTTCGTATGCGTCGTCTTTTTCAAGTAGGCAGAGGAAGGGACAGAGATACGATATGAATGGATGCAAACACCCTTATTTTAAAAAAAATGAAACCTGGGGAGCCCTATTTTCAAAAAATGAAAGAACCTTCGTCGTCGTCTCCGTCGTCTTCGTGGTCTTCGTCTTCATCGTCTTCGTGTGCGTCGTCTTCGTCTGCGTCGTCTTTTTCAAGTAGGCAGAGGAAGGGACAGAGAGACGATATGAACGGATGCAAACACCCTTATTTTTAAAAAATGAGATCTGAGTGACCCTATAAAAAAAAAAAAAAAAAAAAAAAAAGTCGAAAATGGATAGCTAGGATAATTTCTTCCAGTAGGCAGGGGAAGGGACAGAGAGACGATTTGAACGAATGCAAACACCCTTATTTTGAAAAAAATAAAATCTGGGGAGCCCTATTTTCAAAAAATGAAAGAACCTTCGTCGTCGTCTCCGTCGTCTTCGTGGTCTTCGTCTTCATCGTCTTCGTGTGCGTCGTCTTCGTGTGCGTCGTCTTTTTCAAGTATGCAGAGGAAGGGACAGAGATACGATATGAATGGATGCAAACACCCTTATTTTTAAAAAAAGGAAACCTGGGGAGCCCTATTTTAAAAAAATGAAAGAACCTTCGTCGTCGTCTCCGTCGTCTTCGTGGTCTTCGTCTTCATCGTCTTCGTGTGCGTCGTCTTCGTATGCGTCGTCTTTTTCAAGTAGGCAGAGGAAGGGACAGAGATACGATATGAATGGATGCTAACACCCTTATTTTTAAAAAAATGAAACCTGGGGAGCCCTATTTTCAAAAAATGAAAGAACCTTCGTCGTCGTCTCCGTCGTCTTCGTGGTCTTCGTCTTCATCGTCTTCGTGTGCGTCGTCTTCGTCTGCGTCGTCTTTTTCAAGTAGGCAGAGGAAGGGACAGAGAGACGATATGAACGGATGCAAACACCCTTATTTTTAAAAAATGAGATCTGAGTGACCCTATAAAAAAAAAAAAAAAAAAAAAAAAAAAAAAGAGTCGAAATGGATAGCTAGGATAATTTCTTCCAGTAGGCAGGGGAAGGGACAGAGAGACGATTTGAACGAATGCAAACACCCTTATTTTGAAAAAAATAAAATCTGGGGAGCCCTATTTTCAAAAAATGATAGAACCTTCGTCATCGTCTCCGTCGTCTTCGTGGTCTTCGTCTTCATCGTCTTCGTGTGCGTCGTCTTCGTCTGCGTCGTCTTTTTCAAGTAGGCAGAGGAAGGGACAGAGAGACGATATGAACGGATGCAAACACCCTTATTTTTAAAAAATGAGATCTGAGTAACCCTATAAAAAAAAAAAAAAAAAAAAAAAAAAAAAAAAAAAAAGTCGAAAATGGATAGCTAGGATAATTTCTTCCAGTAGGCAGGGAAAGGGACAGAGACACGATTTGAACGAATGCAAACACCCTTATTTTGAAAAAAATAAAATCTGGGGAGCCCTATTTTCAAAAAATGATAGAACCTTCGTCATCGTCTCCGTCGTCTTCGTGGTCTTCGTCTTCATCGTCTTCGTGTGCGTCGTCTTCGTCTGCGTCGTCTTTTTCAAGTAGGCAGAGGAAGGGACAGAGAGACGATATGAACGGATGCAAACACCCTTATTTTTAAAAAATGAGATCTGAGTAACCCTATAAAAAAAAAAAAAAAAAAAAAAAAAAAAAAAAAAAAAAAGTCGAAAATGGATAGCTAGGATAATTTCTTCCAGTAGGCAGGGAAAGGGACAGAGAGACGATTTGAACGAATGCAAACACCCTTATTTTGAAAAAAATAAAATCTGGGGAGCCCTATTTTCAAAAAATGATAGAACCTTCGTCATCGTCTCCGTCGTCTTCGTGGTCTTCGTCTTCATCGTCTTCGTGTGCGTCGTCTTCGTGTGCGTCGTCTTTTTCAAGTATGCAGAGGAAGGGACAGAGATACGATATGAATGGATGCAAACACCCTTATTTTTAAAAAAATGAAACCTGGGGAGCCCTATTTTATAAAAATGAAAGAACCTTCGTCGTCGTCTCCGTCGTCTTCGTGGTCTTCGTCTTCATCGTCTTCGTGTGCGTCGTCTTCGTGTGCGTCGTCTTTTTCAAGTATGCAGAGGAAGGGACAGATATACGATATGAATGGATGCAAACACCCTTATTTTTAAAAAAAGGAAACCTGGGGAGCCCTATTTTAAAAAAATGAAAGAACCTTCGTCGTCGTCTCCGTCGTCTTCGTGGTCTTCGTCTTCATCGTCTTCGTGTGCGTCGTCTTCGTGTGCGTCGTCTTTTTCAAGTAGGCAGAGGAAGGGACAGAAAGACGATATGAACGGATGCAAACACCCTTATTTTTAAAAAATGAGATCTGAGTGACCCTATAAAAAAAAAAAAAAAAAAAAAAAAAAAAAAAAAAAAAGTCGAAAATGGATAGCTAGGATAATTTCTTCCAGTAGGCAGGGGAAGGGACAGAGAGACGATTTGAACGAATGCAAACACCCTTATTTTGAAAAAAATAAAATCTGGGGAGCCCTATTTTCAAAAAATGATAGAACCTTCGTCATCGTCTCCGTCGTCTTCGTGGTCTTCGTCTTCATCGTCTTCGTGTGCGTCGTCTTCGTATGCGTCGTCTTTTTCAAGTAGGCAGAGGAAGGGACAGAGATACGATATGAATGGATGCTAACACCCTTATTTTTAAAAAAATGAAACCTGGGGAGCCCTATTTTCAAAAAATGAAAGAACCTTCGTCGTCGTCTCCGTCGTCTTCGTGGTCTTCGTCTTCATCGTCTTCGTGTGCGTCGTCTTCGTCTGCGTCGTCTTTTTCAAGTAGGCAGAGGAAGGGACAGAGAGACGATATGAACGGATGCAAACACCCTTATTTTAAAAAAATGAGATCTGAGTGACCCTATAAAAAAAAAAAAAAAAAAAAAAAAAAAAAAAAAAAGAGTCGAAAATGGATAGCTAGGATAATTTCTTCCAGTAGGCAGGGGAAGGGACAGAGAGACGATTTGAACGAATGCAAACACCCTTATTTTGAAAAAAATAAAATCTGGGGAGCCCTATTTTCAAAAAATGATAGAACCTTCGTCATCGTCTCCGTCGTCTTCGTGGTCTTCGTCTTCATCGTCTTCGTGTGCGTCGTCTTCGTATGCGTCGTCTTTTTCAAGTAGGCAGAGGAAGGGACAGAGATACGATATGAATGGATGCAAACACCCTTATTTTAAAAAAAATGAAACCTGGGGAGCCCTATTTTCAAAAAATGAAAGAACCTTCGTCGTCGTCTCCGTCGTCTTCGTGGTCTTCGTCTTCATCGTCTTCGTGTGCGTCGTCTTCGTCTGCGTCGTCTTTTTCAAGTAGGCAGAGGAAGGGACAGAGAGACGATATGAACGGATGCAAACACCCTTATTTTTAAAAAATGAGATCTGAGTAACCCTATAAAAAAAAAAAAAAAAAAAAAAAAAAAAAAAAAAAAAGAGTCGAAAATGGATAGCTTGGATAATTTCTTTCAGTAGGCAGGGGAAGGGACAGAGAGACGATTTGAACGAATGCAAACACCCTTATTTTGAAAAAAATAAAATCTGGGGAGCCCTATTTTCAAAAAATGATAGAACCTTCGTCATCGTCTCCGTCGTCTTCGTGGTCTTCGTCTTCATCGTCTTCGTGTGCGTCGTCTTCGTCTGCGTCGTCTTTTTCAAGTAGGCAGAGGAAGGGACAGAGAGACGATATGAACGGATGCAAACACCCTTATTTTTAAAAAATGAGATCTGAGTGACCCTATAAAAAAAAAAAAAAAAAAAAAAAAAAAAGAGTCGAAAATGGATAGCTTGGATAATTTCTTTCAGTAGGCAGGGGAAGGGACAGAGAGACGATTTGAACGAATGCAAACACCCTTATTTTGAAAAAAATAAAATCTGGGGAGCCCTATTTTCAAAAAATGATAGAACCTTCGTCATCGTCTCCGTCGTCTTCGTGGTCTTCGTCTTCATCGTCTTCGTGTGCGTCGTCTTCGTGTGCGTCGTCTTTTTCAAGTATGCAGAGGAAGGGACAGAGATACGATATGAATGGATGCAAACACCTTTATTTTTAAAAAAATGAAACCTGGGGAGCCCTATTTTACAAAAATGAAAGAACCTTCGTCGTCGTCTCCGTCGTCTTCGTGGTCTTCGTCTTCATCGTCTTCGTGTGCGTCGTCTTCGTATGCGTCGTCTTTTTCAAGTAGGCAGAGGAAGGGACAGAGATACGATATGAATGGATGCAAACACCCTTATTTTAAAAAAAATGAAACCTGGGGAGCCCTATTTTCAAAAAATGAAAGAACCTTCGTCGTCGTCTCCGTCGTCTTCGTGGTCTTCGTCTTCATCGTCTTCGTGTGCGTCGTCTTCGTCTGCGTCGTCTTTTTCAAGTAGGCAGAGGAAGGGACAGAGAGACGATATGAACGGATGCAAACACCCTTATTTTTAAAAAATGAGATCTGAGTGACCCTATAAAAAAAAAAAAAAAAAAAAAAAGTCGAAAATGGATAGCTAGGATAATTTCTTCCAGTAGGCAGGGGAAGGGACAGAGAGACGATTTGAACGAATGCAAACACCCTTATTTTGAAAAAAATAAAATCTGGGGAGCCCTATTTTCAAAAAATGAAAGAACCTTCGTCGTCGTCTCCGTCGTCTTCGTGGTCTTCGTCTTCATCGTCTTCGTGTGCGTCGTCTTCGTGTGCGTCGTCTTTTTCAAGTATGCAGAGGAAGGGACAGAGATACGATATGAATGGATGCAAACACCCTTATTTTTAAAAAAAGGAAACCTGGGGAGCCCTATTTTAAAAAAAATGAAAGAACCTTCGTCGTCGTCTCCGTCGTCTTCGTGGTCTTCGTCTTCATCGTCTTCGTGTGCGTCGTCTTCGTATGCGTCGTCTTTTTCAAGTAGGCAGAGGAAGGGACAGAGATACGATATGAATGGATGCTAACACCCTTATTTTTAAAAAAATGAAACCTGGGGAGCCCTATTTTCAAAAAATGAAAGAACCTTCGTCGTCGTCTCCGTCGTCTTCGTGGTCTTCGTCTTCATCGTCTTCGTGTGCGTCGTCTTCGTCTGCGTCGTCTTTTTCAAGTAGGCAGAGGAAGGGACAGAGAGACGATATGAACGGATGCAAACACCCTTATTTTTAAAAAATGAGATCTGAGTGACCCTATAAAAAAAAAAAAAAAAAAAAAAAAAGAGTCGAAATGGATAGCTAGGATAATTTCTTCCAGTAGGCAGGGGAAGGGACAGAGAGACGATTTGAACGAATGCAAACACCCTTATTTTGAAAAAAATAAAATCTGGGGAGCCCTATTTTCAAAAAATGATAGAACCTTCGTCATCGTCTCCGTCGTCTTCGTGGTCTTCGTCTTCATCGTCTTCGTGTGCGTCGTCTTCGTCTGCGTCGTCTTTTTCAAGTAGGCAGAGGAAGGGACAGAGAGACGATATGAACGGATGCAAACACCCTTATTTTTAAAAAATGAGATCTGAGTAACCCTATAAAAAAAAAAAAAAAAAAAAAAAAAAAAAAAAAAAAGTCGAAAATGGATAGCTAGGATAATTTCTTCCAGTAGGCAGGGAAAGGGACAGAGACACGATTTGAACGAATGCAAACACCCTTATTTTGAAAAAAATAAAATCTGGGGAGCCCTATTTTCAAAAAATGATAGAACCTTCGTCATCGTCTCCGTCGTCTTCGTGGTCTTCGTCTTCATCGTCTTCGTGTGCGTCGTCTTCGTCTGCGTCGTCTTTTTCAAGTAGGCAGAGGAAGGGACAGAGAGACGATATGAACGGATGCAAACACCCTTATTTTTAAAAAATGAGATCTGAGTAACCCTATAAAAAAAAAAAAAAAAAAAAAAAAAAAAAAAAAAAAAAAAAAAAAAAAGTCGAAAATGGATAGCTAGGATAATTTCTTCCAGTAGGCAGGGAAAGGGAAAGAGAGACGATTTGAACGAATGCAAACACCCTTATTTTGAAAAAAATAAAATCTGGGGAGCCCTATTTTCAAAAAATGATAGAACCTTCGTCATCGTCTCCGTCGTCTTCGTGGTCTTCGTCTTCATCGTCTTCGTGTGCGTCGTCTTCGTGTGCGTCGTCTTTTTCAAGTATGCAGAGGAAGGGACAGAGATACGATATGAATGGATGCAAACACCCTTATTTTTAAAAAAATGAAACCTGGGGAGCCCTATTTTATAAAAATGAAAGAACCTTCGTCGTCGTCTCCGTCGTCTTCGTGGTCTTCGTCTTCATCGTCTTCGTGTGCGTCGTCTTCGTGTGCGTCGTCTTTTTCAAGTATGCAGAGGAAGGGACAGATATACGATATGAATGGATGCAAACACCCTTATTTTTAAAAAAAGGAAACCTGGGGAGCCCTATTTTAAAAAAATGAAAGAACCTTCGTCGTCGTCTCCGTCGTCTTCGTGGTCTTCGTCTTCATCGTCTTCGTGTGCGTCGTCTTCGTGTGCGTCGTCTTTTTCAAGTAGGCAGAGGAAGGGACAGAAAGACGATATGAACGGATGCAAACACCCTTATTTTTAAAAAATGAGATCTGAGTGACCCTATAAAAAAAAAAAAAAAAAAAAAAAAAAAAAAAAAAAGTCGAAAATGGATAGCTAGGATAATTTCTTCCAGTAGGCAGGGGAAGGGACAGAGAGACGATTTGAACGAATGCAAACACCCTTATTTTGAAAAAAATAAAATCTGGGGAGCCCTATTTTCAAAAAATGATAGAACCTTCGTCATCGTCTCCGTCGTCTTCGTGGTCTTCGTCTTCATCGTCTTCGTGTGCGTCGTCTTCGTATGCGTCGTCTTTTTCAAGTAGGCAGAGGAAGGGACAGAGATACGATATGAATGGATGCTAACACCCTTATTTTTAAAAAAATGAAACCTGGGGAGCCCTATTTTCAAAAAATGAAAGAACCTTCGTCGTCGTCTCCGTCGTCTTCGTGGTCTTCGTCTTCATCGTCTTCGTGTGCGTCGTCTTAGTCTGCGTCGTCTTTTTCAAGTAGGCAGAGGAAGGGACAGAGAGACGATATGAACGGATGCAAACACCCTTATTTTAAAAAAATGAGATCTGAGTGACCCTATAAAAAAAAAAAAAAAAAAAAAAAAAAAAAAAAAGAGTCGAAAATGGATAGCTAGGATAATTTCTTCCAGTAGGCAGGGGAAGGGACAGAGAGACGATTTGAACGAATGCAAACACCCTTTTTTTGAAAAAAAATAAAATCTGGGGAGCCCTATTTTCAAAAAATGATAGAACCTTCGTCATCGTCTCCGTCGTCTTCGTGGTCTTCGTCTTCATCGTCTTCGTGTGCGTCGTCTTCGTATGCGTCGTCTTTTTCAAGTAGGCAGAGGAAGGGACAGAGATACGATATGAATGGATGCAAACACCCTTATTTTAAAAAAAATGAAACCTGGGGAGCCCTATTTTCAAAAAATGAAAGAACCTTCGTCGTCGTCTCCGTCGTCTTCGTGGTCTTCGTCTTCATCGTCTTCGTGTGCGTCGTCTTCGTCTGCGTCGTCTTTTTCAAGTAGGCAGAGGAAGGGACAGAGAGACGATATGAACGGATGCAAACACCCTTATTTTTAAAAAATGAGATCTGAGTAACCCTATAAAAAAAAAAAAAAAAAAAAAAAAAAAAAGAGTCGAAAATGGATAGCTAGGATAATTTCTTCCAGTAGGCAGGGAAAGGGACAGAGAGACGATTTGAACGAATGCAAACACCCTTATTTTGAAAAAAATAAAATCTGGGGAGCCCTATTTTCAAAAATGATAGAACCTTCGTCATCGTCTCCGTCGTCTTCGTGGTCTTCGTCTTCATCGTCTTCGTGTGCGTCGTCTTCGTATGCGTCGTCTTTTTCAAGTAGGCAGAGGAAGGGACAGAGATACGATATGAATGGATGCAAACACCCTTATTTTAAAAAAAATGAAACCTGGGGAGCCCTATTTTCAAAAAATGAAAGAACCTTCGTCGTCGTCTCCGTCGTCTTCGTGGTCTTCGTCTTCATCGTCTTCGTGTGCGTCGTCTTCGTCTGCGTCGTCTTTTTCAAGTAGGCAGAGGAAGGGACAGAGACGATATGAACGGATGCAAACACCATTATTTTTAAAAAATGAGATCTGAGTGACCCTATAAAAAAAAAAAAAAAAAAAAAAAAAAAAAAAAAAAAAAGTCGAAAATGGATAGCTAGGATAATTTCTTCCAGTAGGCAGGGAAAGGGACAGAGACACGATATGAACGGATGCAAACACCCTTATTTTTAAAAAATGAGATCTGAGTGACCCTATAAAAAAAAAAAAAAAAAAAAAAAAAAAAAAAAAGAGTCGAAAATGGATAGCTTGGATAATTTCTTTCAGTAGGCAGGGGAAGGGACAGAGAGACGATTTGAACGAATGCAAACACCCTTATTTTGAAAAAAATAAAATCTGGGGAGCCCTATTTTCAAAAAATGATAGAACCTTCGTCATCGTCTCCGTCGTCTTCGTGGTCTTCGTCTTCATCGTCTTCGTGTGCGTCGTCTTCGTGTGCGTCGTCTTTTTCAAGTATGCAGAGGAAGGGACAGAGATACGATATGAATGGATGCAAACACCTTTATTTTTAAAAAAATGAAACCTGGGGAGCCCTATTTTACAAAAATGAAAGAACCTTCGTCGTCGTCTCCGTCGTCTTCGTGGTCTTCGTCTTCATCGTCTTCGTGTGCGTCGTCTTCGTATGCGTCGTCTTTTTCAAGTAGGCAGAGGAAGGGACAGAGATACGATATGAATGGATGCAAACACCCTTATTTTAAAAAAAATGAAACCTGGGGAGCCCTATTTTCAAAAAATGAAAGAACCTTCGTCGTCGTCTCCGTCGTCTTCGTGGTCTTCGTCTTCATCGTCTTCGTGTGCGTCGTCTTCGTCTGCGTCGTCTTTTTCAAGTAGGCAGAGGAAGGGACAGAGAGACGATATGAACGGATGCAAACACCCTTATTTTTAAAAAATGAGATCTGAGTGACCCTATAAAAAAAAAAAAAAAAAAAAAAAAGTCGAAAATGGATAGCTAGGATAATTTCTTCCAGTAGGCAGGGGAAGGGACAGAGAGACGATTTGAACGAATGCAAACACCCTTATTTTGAAAAAAATAAAATCTGGGGAGCCCTATTTTCAAAAAATGAAAGAACCTTCGTCGTCGTCTCCGTCGTCTTCGTGGTCTTCGTCTTCATCGTCTTCGTGTGCGTCGTCTTCGTGTGCGTCGTCTTTTTCAAGTATGCAGAGGAAGGGACAGAGATACGATATGAATGGATGCAAACACCCTTATTTTTAAAAAAAGGAAACCTGGGGAGCCCTATTTTAAAAAAATGAAAGAACCTTCGTCGTCGTCTCCGTCGTCTTCGTGGTCTTCGTCTTCATCGTCTTCGTGTGCGTCGTCTTCGTATGCGTCGTCTTTTTCAAGTAGGCAGAGGAAGGGACAGAGATACGATATGAATGGATGCTAACACCCTTATTTTTAAAAAAATGAAACCTGGGGAGCCCTATTTTCAAAAAATGAAAGAACCTTCGTCGTCGTCTCCGTCGTCTTCGTGGTCTTCGTCTTCATCGTCTTCGTGTGCGTCGTCTTCGTCTGCGTCGTCTTTTTCAAGTAGGCAGAGGAAGGGACAGAGAGACGATATGAACGGATGCAAACACCCTTATTTTTAAAAAATGAGATCTGAGTGACCCTATAAAAAAAAAAAAAAAAAAAAAAAAAAGAGTCGAAATGGATAGCTAGGATAATTTCTTCCAGTAGGCAGGGGAAGGGACAGAGAGACGATTTGAACGAATGCAAACACCCTTATTTTGAAAAAAATAAAATCTGGGGAGCCCTATTTTCAAAAAATGATAGAACCTTCGTCATCGTCTCCGTCGTCTTCGTGGTCTTCGTCTTCATCGTCTTCGTGTGCGTCGTCTTCGTCTGCGTCGTCTTTTTCAAGTAGGCAGAGGAAGGGACAGAGAGACGATATGAACGGATGCAAACACCCTTATTTTTAAAAAATGAGATCTGAGTAACCCTATAAAAAAAAAAAAAAAAAAAAAAAAAAAAAAAAAAAAAAAAAAGTCGAAAATGGATAGCTAGGATAATTTCTTCCAGTAGGCAGGGAAAGGGACAGAGACACGATTTGAAACGAATGCAAACACCCTTATTTTGAAAAAAATAAAATCTGGGGAGCCCTATTTTCAAAAAATGATAGAACCTTCGTCATCGTCTCCGTCGTCTTCGTGGTCTTCGTCTTCATCGTCTTCGTGTGCGTCGTCTTCGTCTGCGTCGTCTTTTTCAAGTAGGCAGAGGAAGGGACAGAGAGACGATATGAACGGATGCAAACACCCTTATTTTTAAAAAATGAGATCTGAGTAACCCTATAAAAAAAAAAAAAAAAAAAAAAAAAAAAAAAAAAAAAAAAAAGTCGAAAATGGATAGCTAGGATAATTTCTTCCAGTAGGCAGGGAAAGGGACAGAGAGACGATTTGAACGAATGCAAACACCCTTATTTTGAAAAAAATAAAATCTGGGGAGCCCTATTTTCAAAAAATGATAGAACCTTCGTCATCGTCTCCGTCGTCTTCGTGGTCTTCGTCTTCATCGTCTTCGTGTGCGTCGTCTTCGTGTGCGTCGTCTTTTTCAAGTATGCAGAGGAAGGGACAGAGATACGATATGAATGGATGCAAACACCCTTATTTTTAAAAAAATGAAACCTGGGGAGCCCTATTTTATAAAAATGAAAGAACCTTCGTCGTCGTCTCCGTCGTCTTCGTGGTCTTCGTCTTCATCGTCTTCGTGTGCGTCGTCTTCGTGTGCGTCGTCTTTTTCAAGTATGCAGAGGAAGGGACAGATATACGATATGAATGGATGCAAACACCCTTATTTTTAAAAAAAGGAAACCTGGGGAGCCCTATTTTAAAAAAATGAAAGAACCTTCGTCGTCGTCTCCGTCGTCTTCGTGGTCTTCGTCTTCATCGTCTTCGTGTGCGTCGTCTTCGTGTGCGTCGTCTTTTTCAAGTAGGCAGAGGAAGGGACAGAAAGACGATATGAACGGATGCAAACACCCTTATTTTTAAAAATGAGTGGAAGTCTGACCACTATTCTTCCCCACAGTTATTCCTGCATTAAGGGACCGGCTGCCTGATGCGCCCTCTCCAATGCCTTCTATCAAAAGCAGTCTGACTCCTAGTCAGTAAAACATTCAACAACGTATGCTGACAAACTTTCTTTTATTCTTACTACACATATAGACCCACATAAAGTCTCAAAATGTGTGAATATTAATCTTCCATGATATCACAAAATATTTCGTTAAATACATGTCAAAATTTGTGTTGAAAGACACAAGAGAAACTGAATAGAACATCATTCCTTTAATATAGTAGTTCCTTTTTTATTTACAAAACCATGGGGCAGGGGAGTTAACCATGTTAAACAAGTTCGTCCTAAATCGCAAGAAGATGATAAAAAATTAGCAGAGGTAACTTCTTTAATGTTTTAAAATCTATGTGTTCTTATGTAATCAAAGTATCTTGCATGGACCCAAACCTTTTTCGCATGAAAGAATCACAACCATTCAGATGGCCGAGAGCTGCCGTATACATACAAATATACATCACTTTAAAAACTAATTTCAGCCTTCCAATCTTCTCCAAATCAAACCATTCAAGCGCTATTGCATGGGGAACACTGCCCATTGGTGAAGTAGTCACCCTTTTTCAGAGAAACAGCAAATGTAGTTATAGAAAACAGCAACACATGGTGACGTATAGTCACCCGTTCACAGAGCAACAGAAAACGGACTTATAGAAAACAGCAATTCATGGTGAAGTATCGTCACCCTTTTAAGAGCAACAGAAAACGAAGTTATAGAAAACGGCAACACAAGGTGAAGTATAGTCACCCCTTTTCAAAGTAACAGAATACGAAGTTATAAAAACGACTTCACATGGTGAAGTATAGTCATCCCTTCACAGAGTAATAAAAAAAAGTTATAGAAAACGGCAACACATGTTGAAGTATAGTCACCCCAACACATGTTGAAGTATAGTCACCCCTTCACAGAGTAGCAGAAAACTAAGTTATAAAAAACGGCAACACATGTTGAAGTATAGTCACCCCTTCACAGAGTAGCAGAAAACTAAGTTATAGAAAACGGCAACACTTGGTGAAGTACGGTCACCCCTTCACAGAGCAACAGAAAATGGAGTTATAAAAAAGGGCAACACATGGTGAAGTATAGTCAACCCTTCACATAGCAACAGAAAACGGAGTTATAGAACACGCAACACATAGCGGAGTATAGTCACCCCTTCACAGAACAACAGAAAACGGAATTATAAAAAATGGCAACACATGGTGAAGTACAGTCACCCCTTCACAGAGCAACAAAAAACTTTGTTACAAAAAACGGCAACACATGATGAAGTATAGTCACCCTTCTAAAAGTAACAGAAAGTGAAGTAATAGAAAACGGCAATACATGGTGAACTATAGTTGTCCCTTCACAGAGTAAAAGAAAACGAAGTGATAGAAAACAGCAACACATGGGGAAGTATAGTCACCCCTTTTCAAAGTAACAGAAAACGAACTTATAGAAAATGGCAACAAAGTGAAGTATAGTCACCCCTTCACAAGGTGATAGAACACGAAGTTATAGAAAATGGTAACACATAGGGAAGTATAATCACCCCTTCACAGAATAATAGAACATGTTATAGAAAACGGCAACACTGGTGAAGTACAGTCACCCTTCACAGAGCATCAGAAAACGGAGTTATAGAGAACGACAACAAAATCCCCGCGTCTCTAGTGATTCCGAAATTTCCTTCTGACGAAGCCCCATCAATTACGAAGGACACGAGAGTGTCTATGCAATTACCCGAAGGGAGTGGGACTTCACAGGGCATCCCAAGATCTCATTACTGCGAGTAAACAACACCTGCCAACAGTAATTACGGCCCAACAACAACTTCAACACCAAATATCATTGCCATAACAATGGTCGTTTCAGAGCTCCAGCACCAAGACGCAATGATATCGTTGATTTAACAGAGTGATATTATGCGTTATCAGATTTAATGTAAATTTCAAGAGCAATAGCGGGATGCCCTCATAAGGTCTCGTTATTGGCTCTCTCTCTCTCTCTCTCTCTCTCTCTCTCTCTCTCTCTCTCTCTCTCTCATACACGCTGGAACACACACGCAAACACAATCGCACACATGCATGCACTGATATATATATATATACATATATATATATAATATATATATATATATATATATATATATAATGTACGTATATATATGCATATATGTATGTATATACATTATATCATATATATACTGTATATATATATATATATATATATATATATATATATATATATATATATATATATATATATATATATATATATATATATATATATATAGACATACACACTGTAAGATGTAAATAAAGGTAAGTATATATGTATGTATTAAATCATACGAAGAATAAAGTCAGAAGAATTTCTATTCCTTTTCAACTCCGTTCTGAAGTCGTTCAGTAAAAAAAAAAAAAAAAAAATCTCAACGACCCACGATTGGCTCGCCTTAGAATGTTGCCGATATTTGCAGCCCTGATATTTTGGCAGCCATCTTTCCACTCCAGCTAACAAGCTCCATTGTGTTCCATCGCCCGAAATGCTGACCTACTGCAATAAAGGAGGTCTTTCAATATTGGAATAATTTCCAATTTGGGCATTTCGATTATTGGCCACACTTCGAGATATATCTATATTCATATGCTGTGAATGTTCCATGGCGCTGGAAGAGTTACTATTTGAATAAGTTATACTGTATATCATTAAAATAAAATAAAAAATGCAGAGGTGTTACGAGTGTACTGAAATGGTGTGTGCCCCCGTTGAGGATAATAGGTGGGGAGGGAGTGAGGAGGGGTTGAGAGTGAGTGAAGACAGCTTGGAGAGGAAATGAGGATGGCCTGGGAAGGAGTGAAGAGGGCTTGGGAAGGAGTGAGGATGGCTTGGGAGGGATTAAGGAGAGCTTGGGAGTGCGTGAGGACAGCTTGGGAGAGAGTGAGGACAGCTTGGGAAGGAGTGAGGAAAGCCTGAGAGGGAAGCTTGGGAGGGAGTAAGGACAGCTAGGGAAGGAGTGAGGAAAACCTGGGAGGGTGTGAAGACGGCCTGGGAGGGAGTAAGGACAGCTTGGGAGTGAGTGAGGATAGCTTGGAGAGGAAGTGAGGATGGCTTGGGAGGGAGTGAGGAAAGCCTGGGAATGAGTGAGGACAGCCTGGGAGGGAGTGAGGAAAGCTTGGGAGGGAGTGAGGATGGCCTAGGAGGGAGTGAAGACAGCTTGGGAGGGAGTGAAGACAGCTTGGGAGGAAGTGAAGACAGCTTTGGAAGAACAAGAATGAGAGGAAGATCGAGGAAAAGGTTGAGAATTAGTTAGCGAGATAAGATGAAGGATGACATGGAGTGGTGAATATTAGTGGAAGAGGATGCCTTTGACAAGGCACTGGAGAGGGCGCACCAGGCAACCGACCCCTTAATGTAGGGATTTTTTTTTTTCTAGAATTCAATATGTTTTAATGTACAAAATCTGACAACACTTAAAAGATTACAATGAAATACACTTAGAATTACAAGATATTATATGGTATCAGTACTTAAGGTCCAGGGTCCAGGGTGTTTGTAACTGACTTATCTATCAGTGTCCATATGCTTCTCTATGACCCCATCTGTGGAGTGAAGAGTCTTACTCAGTGTGAACTATCAATTTATAAGATGTCTGACGGGTTTAACCCATTAATAATTTAGTTGTAAAAAATGAGGTCATAATAAAGCAATACCTAAAAGGTCCAAGGTCAAATGGATAATGGCCATGGTTTTAAAGGGTTTAAAGGGCGCTCGTGAATGGCAGAGACAAGGGACAGTCACATTACCCTATCAAGCAGGACAGCGCCCAAGCCCCCCTCTCCAACTAAGTTAAGACCAAGGAGAGCCAGGCAATGGCTGCTGAGGACTCGGCAGATAGACCTATAGGCTATCCCAAAGACCCTATTCTTAGCTTACAAGGATGGTGAGGTTGCAGCGACCAAAGAAACTAAAAAGTTTGAGAGGTACTTGAACCCCAGTCTGGCGTGCACCAGTCAGGGACGTTACCACATCAGCCACCACACCACTGTTTAAATGTGTTTGAACGTGCGTGTGCGCGCGTGCGAAAATGTCTTCCATAAGTAGCAATTTCTTTCTTCCTTTTCTTGTCCTTAAGTAATTTTCTGCCCCCCCCCCCCCACAAAAAAAAAAAAAAGCAGCAGCCGTTTCCAGTCCACCGCAGGCAAAGGCTGCATGCATATGAAAATATATACATTTCATTATCGGTAATATCAGATGGTGACAATGAATGTATGTTAAAGACAAATACATTGACGAAAAAATATATAATCAAAAATATTGCTACTAAAATTATTACAACTTAAAAAATCTATCATTATCATTCCCTTATTCATGTCTGGAGTTTTGAAATTGCATCACCACGCTAGCTGTTGTGGATTGGTGATGGCAGGAGACTTTAGTATGATCCCTCACAGCAAATCAACCTAGTATGGATGGCCCTGACTAGTACAGCATAGCTGATCATGGCAATACACAGACCCTTTCACCATGTTAAGGTATCCCCGCTGCATACTGCACCCTAAATACCAACGAATACAGTAACCTAACTTAATTAAGTTCGATTTTACTTCAAAAGTTTTCATATTTTCAATGCAAAAATACCAATGCCTTCTGGATACATATTTAGATTAATTTTCCCCCACGACCTAATTTCGGAAAACTGGATTTATAAATCGGGGATTACACAGTCGAACTGTTCGTCGAACCGGGTTGTCAAACCTACTTGCCAAACAGTTCGAAGAGGTGTAGTCAGACACAAATGCATAAGGTTTGTGGACAATGAAGCCCCGCTCACAAAAGTCAGGCTAGATCTGACTTCATTCTAACCTTCGAACCATTCAACGAACGTGCTCGACAACCAAATACCCCGTTCACACGCTCAAACATCACTACAAACACTAGTCTGTCGAACCACGTTCGACCGTGTAAACCCTGCTTAATGGAATACAATCTGCAACACAATACGAAAGGTTCCAAAAATAATTTGGCCGCAAAACGTAGTGCAGAACGTTTTTTGATACTTTTCTATAGACCTTTGTTGCATAGCAAGTGCAATTCTGCTTCTAATCTCCTGAGCTTGGTGGTTCAATGCCTCTGTTAAGGAAGTGATTATTCACAGGTCTACAAAAAAAAAAAAAAAAAAAAAAAAAAAACCTGCAATGTATTGCTTAATGTTAAATAAATAATTTTTTACAAGTCTTTATAAAAATAACCCTGAAATGCGTTGCTTAACGTTGAAAAAAGGATTTTTTTAAAAGTCTTTACAAAAAATAACCCTGAAGTGTACTGAAGGTATTGTTTAACGTTGAGAAAGCAATTTTTTACAAGTCTTTACAATAAAATAACCCTGAAATGTATTGCTTAACGTTGAAAAAGGTTTTTTTTTTTTTACAAGTCTTTACAATAAAATAACCCTGAAATGTATTGCTTAACGTTGAAAAAGGTTTTTTTTGTACAAGTCTTTACAATAAAATAACCCTGAAATGTATTGCTTAACGTTGAAAAAGGTTTTTTTTTACAAGTCTTTACAATAAAATAACCCTGAAATGTATTGCTTAACGTTGAAAAAGGTTTTTTTTTTTTTACAAGTCTTTACAATAAAATAACCCTGAAATGTATTGCTTAACGTTGAAAAAGGTTTTTTTTTTTTTTTTTACAAGTCTTTACAATAAAATAACCCTGAAATGAAATGTATTGCTTAACGTTGAAAAAGTTTTTTTTTTTTTTTTCAAGTCTTTACAATAAAATAACCCTGAAATGTATTGCTTAACATTGAAAAAGGTTTTTTTTTTTTTTTTTTACAAGTCTTTACAATAAAATAACCCTGAAATGTATTGCTTAACGTTGAAAAAGGTTTTTTTTTTACAAGTCTTTACAATAAAATAACCCTGAAATGTATTGCTTAACGTTGAAAAAGGTTTATTTTTTTTACAAGTCTTTACAATAAAATAACCCTGAAATGTATTGCTTAACGTTGAAAAAGGTTTTTTTTTTACAAGTCTTTACAATAAAATAACCCTGAAATGTATTGCTTAACGTTGAAAAAGGTTTTTTTTTTTTTTACAAGTCTTTACAATAAAATAACCCTGAAATGTATTGCTTAACGTTGAAAAAGGTTTTTTTTTTTTTTACAAGTCTTTACAATAAAATAACCCTGAAATGTATTGCTTAACGTTGAAAAAGGATTTTTTTGTACAAGTCTTTACAATAAAATAACCCTGAAATGTATTGCTTAACGTTGAAAAAGGTTTTTTTTTTTTTTTTACAAGTCTTTACAATAAAATAACCCTGAAATGAAATGTATTGCTTAACGTTGAAAAAGTTTTTTTTTTTTTTTTTTTCAAGTCTTTACAATAAAATAACCCTGAAATGTATTGCTTAACATTGAAAAAGGTTTTTTTTTTTTTACAAGTCTTTACAATAAAATAACCCTGAAATGTATTGCTTAACGTTGAAAAAGGTTTTTTTTTTACAAGTCTTTACAATAAAATAACCCTGAAATGTATTGCTTAACGTTGAAAAAGGTTTTTTTTTTACAAGTCTTTACAATAAAATAACCCTGAAATGTATTGCTTAACGTTGAAAAAGGTTTTTTTTGTACAAGTCTTTACAATAAAATAACCCTGAAATGTATTGCTTAACGTTGAAAAAGGTTTTTTTTTTTTTTTTTACAAGTCTTTACAATAAAATAACCCTGAAATGTATTGCTTAACGTTGAAAATGGTTTTTTTTTTTTACAAGGCTTTACAATAAAATAACCCTGAAATGTATTGCTTAACGTTGAAAAAGGTTTTTTTTTTTTTACAAGTCTTTACAATAAAATAACCCTGAAATGTATTGCTTTACGTTGAAAAAGTTTTTTTTTTTTTTTTTACAAGTCTTTACAATAAAATAACCCTGAAATGTATTGCTTAAAGTTGAAAAAGGTTTTTTTTTTTTACAAGTCTTTACAATAAAATAACCCTGAAATGTATTGCTTAACGTTGAAAAAGGTTTTTTTTTTTTTTTTTTTACAAGTCTTTACAATAAAATAACCCTGGAATGTATTGCTTAACGTTGAAAAAGGTTTTTTTTTTTACAAGTCTTTACAATAAAATAACCCTGAAATGTATTGCTTAACGTTGAAAAAGGTTTTTTTTTTTTTTTACAAGTCTTTACAATAAAATAACCCTGAAATGTATTGCTTAACGTTGAAAAAGGTTTTTTTTTTTACAAGTCTTTACAATAAAATAACCCTGAAATGTATTGCTTAACGTTGAAAAAGGTTTATTTTTTTTACAAGTCTTTACAATAAAAATAACCCTGAAATGTATTGCTTAACGTTGAAAAAGGTTTTTTTTTTTACAAGTCTTTACAATAAAATAACCCTGAAATGTATTGCTTAACGTTGAAAAAGGTTTTTTTTTTTTTACAAGTCTTTACAATAAAATAACCCTGAAATGTATTGCTTAACGTTGAAAAAGGTTTTTTCTTACAAGTCTTTACAATAAAATAACCCTGAAATGTATTGCTTAACGTTGAAAAAGTTTTTTTTTTTTTTACAAGTCTTTACAATAAAATAACCCTGAAATGTATTGCTTAACGTTGAAAAAGGTTTTTTTTTTTTTTTTTTTTACAAGTCTTTACAATAAAATAACCCTGAAATGTATTGCTTAACGTTGAAAAAGGTTTTTTTTTTTTACAAGTCTTTACAATAAAATAACCCTGAAATGTATTGCTTAACGTTGAAAAAGGTTTTTTTTTTTTTACAAGTCTTTACAATAAAATAACCCTGAAATGTATTGCTTAACGTTGAAAAAGGTTTTTTTTTTTTTTTACAAGTCTTTACAATAAAATAACCCTGAAATGTATTGCTTAACGTTGAAAAAGGTTTTTTTTTTTTTTTACAAGTCTTTAAAATAAAATAACCCTGAAATGTATTGCTCAACGTTGAAAAAGGTTTTTTTTTTTTTTTTTTTTACAAGTCTTTACAATAAAATAACCCTGAAATGTATTGCTTAACGTTGAAAAAGGTTTTTTTTTTACAAGTCTTTACAATAAAATAACCCTGAAATGTATTGCTTAACGTTGAAAAAGGTTTTTTTTTTACAAGTCTTTACAATAAAATAACCCTGAAATGTATTGCTTAACGTTGAAAAAGGTTTTTTTTTTTTACAAGTCTTTACAATAACATAACCCTGAAATGTATTGCTTAACGTTGAAAAAGGTTTTTTTTTTTTTACAAGTCTTTACAATAAAATAACCCTGAAATGTATTGCTTAACGTTGAAAAAGGTTTTTTTTTTTTTTTACAAGGCTTTACAATAACATAACCCTGAAATGTATTGCTTAACGTTGAAAAAGGTTTTTTTTTTTTACAAGTCTTTACAATAAAATAACCCTGAAATGTATTGCTTAACGTTGAAAAAGGTTTTTTTTTTTTTTTACAAGTCTTTACAATAAAATAACCCTGAAATGTATTGCTTAACGTTGAAAAAGGTTTTTTTTTTTTTTACAAGTCTTTACAATAAAATAACCCTGAAATGTATTGCTTAACGTTGAAAAAGGTTTTTTTTTTTTTTTTTACAAGTCCTTACAATAAAATAACCCTTAAATGTATTGCTTAACGTTGAAAAAGGTTTTTTTTTTTTTTTTACAAGTCTTTACAATAAAATAACCCTGAAATGTATTGCTTAACGTTGAAAAAGGTTTTTTTTTTTTTTTACAAGTCTTTACAATAAAATAACCCCGAAATGTATTGCTTAACGTTGAAAAAGGTTTTTTTTTTTTTTTACAAGTCTTTACAATAAAATAACCCCGAAATGTATTGCTTAACGTTGAAAAAGGTTTTTTTTTTTTTTTACAAGTCTTTACAATAAAATAACCCCGAAATGTATTGCTTAACGTTGAAAAAGGTTTTTTTTTTACAAGTCTTTACAATAAAATAACCCCGAAATGTATTGCTTAACGTTGAAAAAGGTTTTTTCTTACAAGTCTTTACAATAAAATAACCCTGAAATGTATTGCTTAACGTTGAAAAAGGTTTTTTCTTACAAGTCTTTACAATAAAATAACCCTGAAATGTATTGCTTAACGTTGAAAAAAGGTTTTTTTTTACAAGTCTTTACAATAAAATAACCCTGAAATGTATTGCTTAACGTTGAAAAAGACTTTTTTTTTTTACAAGTCTTTACAATAAAATAACCCTGAAATGTATTGCTTAACGTTGAAAAATTTTTTTTTTTTACAAGTCTTTACAATAAAATAACCCTGAAATGTATTGCTTAACGTTGAAAAAGGTTTTTTTTTTTACAAGTCTTTACAATAAAATAACCCTGAAATGTATTGCTTAACGTTGAAAAAGGTTTTTTTTTACAAGTCTTTACAATAAAATAACCCTGAAATGTATTGCTTAACGTTGAAAAAGGTTTTTTTTTTTACAAGTCTTTACAATAAAATAACCCTGAAATGTATTGCTTAACGTTGAAAAAGGTTCTTTTTTTTACAAGTCTTTACAATAAAATAACCCTGAAATGTATTGCTTAACGTTGAAAAAGGTTTTTTTTTACAAGTCTTTACAATAAAATAACCCTGAAATGTATTGCTTAACGTTGAAAAAGGTTTTTTTTTTTACAAGTCTTTACAATAAAATAACCCTGAAATGTATTGCTTAACGTTGAAAAAGGTTTTTTTTTTTACAAGTCTTTACAATAAAATAACCCTGAAATGTATTGCTTAACGTTGAAAAAGGTTTTTTCTTACAAGTCTTTACAATAAAATAACCCTGAAATGTATTGCTTAACGTTGAAAAAGGTTTTTTCTTACAAGTCTTTACAATAAAATAACCCTGAAATGTATTGCTTAACGTTGAAAAAAGGTTTTTTTTTACAAGTCTTTCCATAAAATAACCCTGAAATGTATTGCTTAACGTTGAAAAAGACTTTTTTTTTTACAAGTCTTTACAATAAAATAACCCTGAAATGTATTGCTTAACGTTGAAAAAGGTTTTATTTTTTACAAGTCTTTACAATAAAATAACCCTGAAATGTATTGCTTAACGTTGAAAAAGGTTTTTTTTTTTTTACAAGTCTTTACAATAAAATAACCCTGAAATGTATTGCTTAACGTTGAAAAAGGTTTTTTTTTTTTTACAAGTCTTTACAATAAAATAACCCTGAAATGTATTGCTTAACGTTGAAAAAGGTTTTTTCTTACAAGTCTTTACAATAAAATAACCCTGAAATGTATTGCTTAACGTTGAAAAAGTTTTTTTTTTTTTTACAAGTCTTTACAATAAAATAACCCTGAAATGTATTGCTTAACGTTGAAAAAGGTTTTTTTTTTTTTTTTACAAGTCTTTACAATAAAATAACCCTGAAATGTATTGCTTAACGTTGAAAAAGGTTTTTTTTTTTTTACAAGTCTTTACAATAAAATAACCCTGAAATGTATTGCTTAACGTTGAAAAAGGTTTTTTTTTTTTACAAGTCTTTACAATAAAATAACCCTGAAATGTATTGCTTAACGTTGAAAAAGGTTTTTTTTTTTTTTTACAGGTCTTTACAATAAAATAACCCTGAAATGTATTGCTTAACGTTGAAAAAGTTTTTTTTTTTTACAAGTCTTTACAATAAAATAACCCTGAAATGTATTGCTTAACGTTGAAAAAGGTTTTTTTTTTTTTTACAAGTCTTTAAAATAAAATAACCCTGAAATGTATTGCTTAACGTTGAAAAAGGTTTTTTTTTTTTTTTTTTTACAAGTCTTTACAATAAAATAACCCTGAAATGTATTGCTTAACGTTGAAAAAGGTTTTTTTTTTACAAGTCTTTACAATAAAATAACCCTGAAATGTATTGCTTAACGTTGAAAAAGGTTTTTTTTTACAAGTCTTTACAATAAAATAACCCTGAAATGTATTGCTTAACGTTGAAAAAGGTTTTTTTTTTTACAAGTCTTTACAATAAAATAACCCTGAAATGTATTGCTTAACGTTGAAAAAGGTTTTTTTTTTTTTTTTACAAGTCTTTACAATAAAATAACCCTGAAATGTATTGCTTAACGTTGAAAAAGGTTTTTTTTTTTTTTTTTTACAAGGCTTTACAATAACATAACCCTGAAATGTATTGCTTAACGTTGAAAAAGGTTTTTTTTTTTTTTACAAGTCTTTACAATAAAATAACCCTGAAATGTATTGCTTAACGTTGAAAAAGGTTTTTTTTTTTTTTACAAGTCTTTACAATAAAATAACCCTGAAATGTATTGCTTAACGTTGAAAAAGGTTTTTATTTTTTTACAAGTCTTTACAATAAAATAACCCTGAAATGTATTGCTTAACGTTGAAAAAGGTTTTTTTTTTTTTTTACAAGTCCTTACAATAAAATAACCCTGAAATGTATTGCTTAACGTTGAAAAAGGTTTTTTTTTTTTTTTTACAAGTCTTTACAATAAAATAACCCTGAAATGTATTGCTTAACGTTGAAAAAGGTTTTTTTTTTTTTTTTACAAGTCTTTACAATAAAATAACCCCGAAATGTATTGCTTAACGTTGAAAAAGGTTTTTTTTTTTTTTTTTTTACAAGTCTTTACAATAAAATAACCCCGAAATGTATTGCTTAACGTTGAAAAAGGTTTTTTTTTTTTTTTTACAAGTCTTTACAATAAAATAACCCCGAAATGTATTGCTTAACGTTGAAAAAGGTTTTTTTTTTACAAGTCTTTACAATAAAATAACCCTGAAATGTATTGCTTAACGTTGAAAAAGGTTTTTTCTTACAAGTCTTTACAATAAAATAACCCTGAAATGTATTGCTTAACGTTGAAAAAAGGTTTTTTTTTACAAGTCTTTACAATAAAATAACCCTGAAATGTATTGCTTAACGTTGAAAAAGACTTTTTTTTTTACAAGTCTTTACAATAAAATAACCCTGAAATGTATTGCTTAACGTTGAAAAAGTTTTTTTTTTTTTACAAGTCTTTACAATAAAATAACCCTGAAATGTATTGCTTAACGTTGAAAAAGGTTTTTTTTTTTTTTTACAGGTCTTTACAATAAAATAACCCTGAAATGTATTGCTTAACGTTGAAAAAGGTTTTTTTTTTTTTACAAGTCTTTACAATAAAATAACCCTGAAATGTATTGCTTAACGTTGAAAAAGGTTTTTTTTTTTTTTTTACAAGTCTTTACAATAAAATAACCCTGAAATGTATTGCTTAACGTTGAAAAAGGTTTTTTTTTACAAGTCTTTACAATAAAATAACCCTGAAATGTATTGCTTAACGTTGAAAAAGGTTTTTTTTTTTACAAGTCTTTACAATAAAATAACCCTGAAATGTATTGCTTAACGTTGAAAAAGGTTTTTTTTTTTTACAAGTCTTTACAATAAAATAACCCTGAAATGTATTGCTTAACGTTGAAAAAGGTTTTTTTTTTTACAAGTCTTTACAATAAAATAACCCTGAAATGTATTGCTTAACGTTGAAAAAGGTTTTTTTTTTTTTTTACAAGTCTTTACAATAAAATAACCCTGAAATGTATTGCTTAACGTTGAAAAAGGTTTTTTTTTTTTTTTACAAGTCTTTACAATAAAATAACCCTGAAATGTATTGCTTAACGTTGAAAAAGGTTTTTTTTTTTTACAAGTCTTTACAATAAAATAACCCTGAAATGTATTGCTTAACGTTGAAAAAGGTTTTTTTTTTTTTTTACAAGTCTTTACAATAAAATAACCCTGAAATGTATTGCTTAACGTTGAAAAAGGTTTTTTTTTTTTTTACAAGTCTTTACAATAAAATAACCCTGAAATGTATTGCTTAACGTTGAAAAAGGTTTTTTTTTTTTTTTACAAGTCTTTACAATAAAATAACCCTGAAATGTATTGCTTAACGTTGAAAAAGGTTTTTTTTTTACAAGTCTTTACAATAAAATAACCCTGAAATGTATTGCTTAACGTTGAAAAAGGTTTTTTTTTTTTACAAGTCTTTACAATAAAATAACCCTGAAATGTATTGCTTAACGTTGAAAAAGGTTTTTTTTTTTTACAAGTCTTTACAATAAAATAACCCTGAAATGTATTGCTTAACGTTGAAAAAGGTTTTTTTTTTTACAAGTCTTTACAATAAAATAACCCTGAAATGTATTGCTTAACGTTGAAAAAGGTTTTTTTTTTTTTTTTACAAGTCTTTACAATAAAATAACCCTGAAATGTATTGCTTAACGTTGAAAAAGGTTTTTTTTTTTTTTTTACAAGTCTTTACAATAAAATAACCCTGAAATGTATTGCTTAACGTTGAAAAAGTTTTTTTTTTTTACAAGTCTTTACAATAAAATAACCCTGAAATGTATTGCTTAACGTTGAAAAAGGTTTTTTTTTTTTTTTTACAAGTCTTTAAAATAAAATAACCCTGAAATGTATTGCTTAACGTTGAAAAAGGTTTTTTTTTTTTTTTTTTACAAGTCTTTACAATAAAATAACCCTGAAATGTATTGCTTAACGTTGAAAAAGGTTTTTTTTTTACAAGTCTTTACAATAAAATAACCCTGAAATGTATTGCTTAACGTTGAAAAAGGTTTTTTTTTTACAAGTCTTTACAATAAAATAACCCTGAAATGTATTGCTTAACGTTGAAAAAGGTTTTTTTTTTTACAAGTCTTTACAATAAAATAACCCTGAAATGTATTGCTTAACGTTGAAAAAGGTTTTTTTTTTTTTTTTACAAGTCTTTACAATAAAATAACCCTGAAATGTATTGCTTAACGTTGAAAAAGGTTTTTTTTTTTTTTTTTACAAGGCTTTACAATAACATAACCCTGAAATGTATTGCTTAACGTTGAAAAAGGTTTTTTTTTTTTTTTACAAGTCTTTACAATAAAATAACCCTGAAATGTATTGCTTAACGTTGAAAAAGGTTTTTTTTTTTTTTTACAAGTCTTTACAATAAAATAACCCTGAAATGTATTGCTTAACGTTGAAAAAGGTTTTTTTTTTTTTTACAAGTCTTTACAATAAAATAACCCTGAAATGTATTGCTTAACGTTGAAAAAGGTTTTTTTTTTTTTTTTACAAGTCCTTACAATAAAATAACCCTGAAATGTATTGCTTAACGTTGAAAAAGGTTTTTTTTTTTTTTACAAGTCTTTACAATAAAATAACCCTGAAATGTATTGCTTAACGTTGAAAAAGGTTTTTTTTTTTTACAAGTCCTTACAATAAAATAACCCTGAAATGTATTGCTTAACGTTGAAAAAGGTTTTTTTTTTTTTTTTACAAGTCTTTACAATAAAATAACCCTGAAATGTATTGCTTAACGTTGAAAAAGGTTTTTTTTTTACAAGTCTTTACAATAAAATAACCCTGAAATGTATTGCTTAACGTTGAAAAAGGTTTTTTTTTTTTACAAGTCTTTACAATAAAATAACCCTGAAATGTATTGCTTAACGTTGAAAAAGGTTTTTTTTTTTTACAAGTCTTTACAATAAAATAACCCTGAAATGTATTGCTTAACGTTGAAAAAGGTTTTTTTTTTTTACAAGTCTTTACAATAAAATAACCCTGAAATGTATTGCTTAACGTTGAAAAAGGTTTTTTTTTTACAAGTCTTTACAATAAAATAACCCTGAAATGTATTGCTTAACGTTGAAAAAGGTTTTTTCTTACAAGTGTTTACAATAAAATAACCCTGAAATGTATTGCTTAACGTTGAAAAAAGGTTTTTTTTTTACAAGTCTTTACAATAAAATAACCCTGAAATGTATTGCTTAACGTTGAAAAAGACTTTTTTTTTTACAAGTCTTTACAATAAAATAACCCTGAAATGTATTGCTTAACGTTGAAAAAGGTTTTATTTTTTACAAGTCTTTACAATAAAATAACCCTGAAATGTATTGCTTAACGTTGAAAAAGGTTTTTTTTTTACAAGTCTTTACAATAAAATAACCCTGAAATGTATTGCTTAACGTTGAAAAAGGTTTTTTTTTACAAGTCTTTACAATAAAATAACCCTGAAATGTATTGCTTAACGTTGAAAAAGGTTTTTTTTTTTACAAGTCTTTACAATAAAATAACCCTGAAATGTATTGCTTAACGTTGAAAAAGGTTTTTTTTTTTACAAGTCTTTACAATAAAATAACCCTGAAATGTATTGCTTAACGTTGAAAAAGGTTTTTTTTTACAAGTCTTTACAATAAAATAACCCTGAAATGTATTGCTTAACGTTGAAAAAGGTTTTTTTTTTTACAAGTCTTTACAATAAAATAACCCTGAAATGTATTGCTTAACGTTGAAAAAGGTTTTTTTTTTTACAAGTCTTTACAATAAAATAACCCTGAAATGTATTGCTTAACGTTGAAAAAGGTTTTTTTTTACAAGTCTTTACAATAAAATAACCCTGAAATGTATTGCTTAACGTTGAAAAAGGTTTTTTTTTAACAAGTCTTTACAATAAAATAACCCTGAAATGTATTGCTTAACGTTAAAGAAGTTATTTTCTTCAAGTCTTTAAAAGCGTCAAAAAAGTAATTCAAGACATTAGACTAACATTTTCTTTAGAAAAGTAATCAAAACAATTATATTAAATGTATTATATTTCCTTAATCATTATCTTTCCTAAAGATCAAAACAGTAACTCATGACGTTAGACTAACATAGGTTTTCAAATAGTAATCATAACAATTATACTTTATATCAATAAATATATTTTCTAAACTCTTACATTTTTTGTTTTTTTTAAGTTTTTATAATTTACTATAAAAGATTTATTTCAAAGTTATTACTCTTCTTAAAATATTTTAATTGTTAATTACTTTTCTTGTAGTTCCTTATTTCCTTTCCTCACTGTGCTATTTTTCATGTTGGAGCCCTAGGGCTTATAGCGTACTGTGTTTCCAACTGGAGTGTGGCATAGCAAATAATAATAATAATAATAATAATAATAATAATAATAATAATAATAATAAAATATATTAAAAAATTAAATAATAAATGAAAAGATAAAAAAGGATATATATAATAAATAGATAACAAATAATGATAAATAATAAACAATAACAAATAATAAATAATACATAATAGATGATGATGATAATGATGATGATGATGATGATGATAATAATAGATTATATTACAGCTGCTCTAGTGAATGCCAAATTATGCTAAAACTGACAGGAATATAAAAAAAAACTTTTGTATTAAGTCCACTGGAAGATATATCATTGTTCCTTTGACGTTAAGCCCCGAAATACGGAAGGGATCTCAGCAAGAATAATTTCTTCATGAAAGCGCTTGGAAGCAAAACCTCATTCTCTGCACCGCTTGAATGGTCTTCTCTCACCAAGCAGCGTGAATTTAAAAGTCAAGTAGAGAGAGAGAGAGAGAGAGAGAGAGAGAGAGAGAGAGAGAGAGAGAGAGAGAGAGAGAGAGAGAGAGAGAGAGAGAACTAATTTGCGACATCAAAGAGGAGTGAAAGTCAGAATGGCGTGAAATCCTCTTCTGGGTTTGGAGCCCGAAAGAAAAAACCCGAAGTTGTTGCTTAAGAAATATTATGATTTAATCCAGAGAGAGAGAGAGAGAGAGAGAGAGAGAGAGAGAGAGAGAGAGAGAGAGAGAGAGAGAGAGAGAGAGAGAGAGAGAGAGGTTAATCACACGTAGGCAATTATCGTAATTAATCCACAGCCTAAATTCTAGATATTCTGATACATTTCACATTACAAGATGGAATGTTTAACATATTTGTACGGTAATCTAGAGATAAAGAAACCAGGCTCATGTTGTCCTAATGTAGGCTATAATAAGCAACAACTGTCCTAGTGTAATAAACAATAACTTTATGCCCTAATGTAAGCTATAATCAATAAATATGACCTAGTATTGCGCTAAATTCAATAATTGTGCCCTAGTGCAAGCTATAATAAGCGATAACTGTGTCCTAGTGTAAGCTATAATAAAAATAATTGTGCCCTAGTGCAAGCTATAATAAGCAATAACTATGTCCACGTGTAAGCCATAACAAGCAATAGCTGTGTCCTAGTGCAAGCTATAAACAATAACTGTGTCCTAGTGTAAGCTATAATAAACATTAATTGTGCCCTAGTGCAAGCTATAATAAGCGATAACTGTGTACTAGTGTAAGCTATAATAAACAATAATTGTGCCCTAGTGCGAGCTATAATAAGCGATAACTGTGTCCTACTATGAGATTCAGGGCCTCTGTAACACGGTTTTTTCGCAATAACTTTTTTTCTATGAATTTCATAAATATAACGCTTATTCAGAATGCACATTATATCGACACATAAATTTTGACTATATTCTGCATTACGTAGGTTGAATAAATTTGGTACTTTATTAAGTAAAAGTGACTATTTTTGAAAACAGGCCAACTTACTCAGAGAAAAGGTTTCGAACGCACTCGTTACGTAACTTATGACGGCATTTCTTCTCTCTTTCTCGATCGATGATTGGTTATACGTAACGAAGGCTATACCTCTGCCAACAATAACACAAAAGTGTAAATAAAAGCAAAGCAGTACACCTTTATGAACT
>NC_090744.1:118806753-118814253 GCF_036898095.1 Palaemon carinicauda | reverse complement strand
AGACACACACATATATATATATATATGTATATATATACACATATATATACAGTGTATATATATATATATAGAGAGAGAGAGAGAGAGAGAGAGAGAGAGAGAGAGAGAGAGAGAGAGAGAGAGAGAGAGAGAGAGAGAGAGAGAGAGAGAGAGAGAGAGAGTATAAACCATTAAGCATATGCATTGCCCTCTTGGTTTTTTTTTTTTTTTTTTTTTTTTTTTTTTGGCGTGGAAGGTGATATTGAATATTGGAAACCAATTTTTTTAAATGCATTTTAGCTATCAAAAACTACGCAATTATAATTCTAATTTACAATAGTCTTACATTGTCCATACCTGTGTCATGTTGATAACGAATCCCTTACAAGAAGAATGCAGACGAATGCATGCACCCGAACAGAGCAAAGTGCTGCTTGCCGAGGGTATGACCATTTCCACGTCTGCTCTTGAATGTGGGGCAGAACGAAGAATTTGTCTAGGGTCGTCTGGACGAATGGGGCTGGAATCACCGTTGTCCATAAACCATAGACGAAGGCCAACTTCAAGCACAGGGCGTACATCCTTTGAAAAGAAATATCGGTTATGAAATACGCAGTAGAAAGTAAGCATTATATTATAAGGACATTTCAGGAATTCCTACCCGCAGTCTTTTCGTGTCTTCGTTCCTTTAGTCTCCAGCTCTCACGATTCTGTTATAGGAAACCGAAGGATATTTGTAGGAATGCTCATTAAGTAAGATAACTTACTATCGTTTCCAGAGGCCGTGTAATAGTGTTTTTTTTTTTTTTTTTAAATAACTCCCAAAATAACTGATGAATCTCCATGATATCAAAGCAGGGAGCGCTTCATACAATGGCCTAATTTTGGGAAATACTGTGCATTGCCAATTACGTTTCATTAACTTTTTTTACTTAAGAAAATGAGGCTAAAGCCAGTCTTAGGCACCCAAACATTCGCAAAAGTGATGACGTCCCTCAGTGACGTTGTTATAACGTTTCTTCCCCTGTACCTTCCATCCCCCGAATTGTTAACGCCTGTTTAACTCCATACATAATTGTCATATGACCTACCCCAAGCAATACGAAATTCTTTGTCAGTAAAAGTTCAGCATACCTGATAATGTGATTCGTGACTTTAGACTTTACCTAAACACAAGACCAACGTTTTATATCTTACCCACTCACTTACATTGAATATCAAGAATGAGACTTATGACAGGAGACGAAAGAAGCCATGCTAACCCTACACTTCGCACTTCAAGCGAGTGTTGGTAAAGCAATAGAAATATAGTTTTCTTTAGGTTAAGCCGTAGGACTCATTCTTCCATACAACACAAGTTACTCTATACATCAATTGCCAGGAAGAAAATGACAGAGAGCATTGTTTGATATAATTTATCATATCAATTTCACCAGAGAGAGTAGCTTGAATTCCTTAGAAGGTAGACTTCTAAAAGATGTTTCATATAAGGGCATTGACATCGGCCATTTGATAAATTTTGAAATCACACACACACACATATATATATATATATATATATATATATAATATATATATATATATATATATATATATATATATATATATATATATATATATATATATATATATATATATATGTGTGTGTGTGTGTGTTCGTACATACATAAGATTTATTATATTTCAACCTATAGTTTTATATATTTATTTACGTTATAAGTACCAGTACCTATTTTTGTTACTTAAAAGGTATGTGACAAATATCATTGTGACTTTGTCACTGGAATTATACCAGACTTCAATTAATGAACCAATCAACCTTACTTTGAGAAATCCATTGACATTGTTTACATGCCAAGCTGATATACTGGTATCAAAGTATTCATTAGCTTTGCTTTTCCAACTAATGTTATCACCAATTGCTGGAAACCATAGATTTATGAGGGATGAAAAAAAAAACAAGAAAAAAAAAGAAAATGGACACTTATACATTTTACTCATCATCACTCTCAAGGAAAAAATTGTTTTCTATTTCTACTAATGTTTTTATTTTATTTTTTTTTATTTTATTTTATTTTTTAGTCGCAAATCTAAAATTTGTAGGAGTCCGAGTAGAATATCTCTCCAGTGCGATTCCACACCCCTGTTTTAAACCTCTTCTATTATGTTTGATAATTGTGTTAACCATCTAATCATTATCTACCACCATAAAACATTTATTGCTCATTCGGCTCATTTTATATGTGCAGTACACAGTCTTTCCTAACAGGGATTTACTCGGTAGCCTAATAACAATGGGAATGAAGGAAAGAAGGCAAGAAGGAGGGGGGGGGGAGTACTACGGTAGCCATAGGTGTAAACACCGAAGGAGGGTTGGGGGAACCTCTGCGTCACAGTTACGTGATTAAGTAACTCTTCTTCGAAACGCTCTGAAGGAAGGGAAGAAGTTCTTCTTTTTTTCTAAGAGTAAACGGGTTAATTAAGCACATCTGTCAATTCATTGTACCACCAAAAATTAGGCCAATGTTTGAAACATTCATTGCTGTAGTTTCATGGAAATTCATAAGCCAGTTTGTTAGATATTTGGGAAAAACACTATTACATGGCTTCTGGAAACGATGGTAGGGCCTTTGAAAATTGTAGTATTTTTTTTTTTTGTAAGGCTACATCCTAGGTCATCGTAATAATAATAATAATAATAATAATAATTATAACTTACAGAGATACATACATGCATACATAGTTGATGGGAACATACATACATACATACAGGAGAGAGAGAGAGAGAGAGAGAGAGAGAGATAGAGAGAGAGAGAGGAGGAGAGGGGAGAGAGAGAGAGAGAGAGAGATAGAGAGAGAGAGGTGAGAGAAGAGAGAGAGAGAGAGAGAGAGGTTCTTACTATACTTTGACCTTCTTTTATATATTCTCACATTTGTTTTGGGACCGATTATTTACTCTGAGCGAACCATACCCATGAAACAATCTCCAGCAGATTTTGTAGATTTGAGAAGAAAACCCTCAGAAGAATAATGGGAGTTGAATGGCAGGACAAGTTGGAAATGAAACTATAAGAGAGCTTTACTCGAGTGCCATAGGATGGGATCTTGATGAGGGGTAGATGGAGATGGTTTGGGCATGCTCTTCGCACTCCCAAAGTGAGATTAGTTCACCAAGCGTTTAACTGGGCTCCACAAGGTACTAGATGAGTTCGAAGATCCAGGCCTACATGGCTGAGGGCTATGAAGCGTGGAGTAGATGATGATTGGTGAAGTACTGAATTAAAAGCTCAAGACAGAGACAATTGGCGAAATCTAACCGAGGACCTTTGCGTCAATAGGCGTAGATGATGATGGTGATGATTCACTCAGACAGTTCCTTAACACTTATTATTAACACTCGTAAGAATTATCAATTGACAATAATTAAGATTATCAGAAATGAACTGCATAATCGTATTTTATACTGTATAAATTTTGCTTCGTTTTGGAGTGTTACCTGATTTGCTTGAAACTCAAACTTTTTAAGTGTTCTATTTTTCCGTCTGTTATATATCTAATGTACAAGGATAAGAGATCATTGAAATCCCCATTCTTTCCTTAAATACACTCGAATTACACAAGTTTAAAAAAAAGAATCATCACATTATTACTCTGATCATATCGGTATGTTCCTTAAAAAAAAAAAATTGGAAATTAGTCTTAACAGGAAAACGTCTGAACTTGAATTACAACAAAAACATAATGGATTATTCAAACACTTTATTTGAAAAAAATGTATAAGTTTCATTTATGTCAATAAAATAGAATCCAACGAGAAAATACTTTGAGATTTCGGACTAGGTCTGTCGTCACTCAATTACACTACAAAGAACACTGAAGGGAACGATTGAAGATGTCCACTGAATAAGTAGAAGAACCTTTTATGTACCCCCAACCCCCACTGCTCTCTCTCTCTCTCTCTCTCTCTCTCTCTCTCTCTCTCTCTCTCTCTCTCTCTCTCTCTCTCTCTCTCTCAACAGGCTACAAACTGCCTCTCCAACTGACATAATTTTACTCACTCAAAATGTGATATTGTAATCAATTATATTTAATACTGGTTAACAATAAATAATTCTCTCTCTCTCTCTCTCTCTCTCTCTCTCTCTCTCTCTCTCTCTCTCTCTCTCTCTCTCTCTCTCTCAACCGGCCACAGAATGCCTCTCCAATTGACATAATTTTACTAAGTCAACATGTTATAATGTAATGAATTATATTTAATAATGATTAACAATAAATAACTTCTCTCTCTCTCTCTCTCTCTCTCTCTCTCTCTCTCTCTCTCTCTCTCTCTCTCTCTCTCTGTTAATTCACTGCTCAACTGAACTCATACTAATTACTGCATTCACACTGTTCTGTCCGAGAACATATTCGTGCGCATTAACCAACAACTGCGTAAGTGGTCTATTGAAGAAAAAATGTTCTTTAGTATCACTTAGTAGCTGTCTAGGAGTTTAACGAGTTAAAAGCAGAGGTTCGATTGTACGAATGGACGAAATGTAGCAAAGCACTTCAAAGGGAGTTTGTTCATTTTCAAAAGAACACTTAAATTACATTAGCAAAGATCCTTAAATGTGAATAGCGAATATTGATTACTGTGTAAAATATCCTGGACTCATGATTAATTTGTGGATTTCTAAGATAAGGATAATGCAGAAGATGGAGTTAATGGGTTTAAAGAGAAGTGCTACAGTATGTAGGTAGTTTCATTAAATGCTGATCAGGGTTTGTAAGGTATGTATTGATGAAGGAAAGGCTCCAAAGGAATGGATGAGATAGATAAATGGACTTTTGAAAATTATGAAATAGATAGAAAGCCTCTATGTGATAAGGCTTAAACCAAATAATAAAATATGCACGCATATATATATATATATATATATATATATATATATATATATATAATGTATATACATATATATATATATATAATGTATATACATATATGTATATATATACATAAATACATATACATCCATGTGTATGTATGAATATGTGTGTGTATTTATGTAAAGCATTAGAATATATGCTATTTACAACTCAGAGCTGTAGGAAGAATAATAATGGGTAAAAGGTTGGCCAGGGCACCAGCCGCCCGTTAAGATGCTACCACTAGAGAGGTATTGGATCCTTTGACTGGCCAGACTGTAATGCAATGGATCCCTCTCTCTGGTTACGGCTTATTTTTCTTTGCCTACACTTACACAGAATAGTATGGCCTATTCTTTACATATTCTCGTCTTTCCTCATACACCTGACAACAATGAGATACTAAACACTTCTTCACCCAAGAGGTTAATTACTGAAATGCAATTTGTTCAGTGTACTTTCCTCTTGGTAAGGGTAGAAGAGACTCTTTAGCTATGGTAAGCAGCTCTTCTAGGAGGACACTCCAAAATTAAACCATTGTTCTCTAGTCTTTGGTAGTGCCATAGCCTCTGTACCATGGTCTTCCACTATCTTGGGTTAGAGTTCTCTTGCTTGAGGGTACACTTGGGCACACTATTCTATCATATTATTTTTTTTTCTTCCTCTTGTTTTTTTTGAAATGGTGTGTTGGACAGGCTTAATAGAAGGGCCCCTGGATGCCTGGTGGTTTATCAAGAGGTTGTCTTTTCCTTTTTCTGATTCTTTTTCTTCTCAAAACCATCCTTACTGTCCTCCCCTTCAGTTGAAGTGGCTATCCTGGAGGGTATTTAGCCTTGCATGGTGTATCGGCTCCTCCATGTTGACCAGTTTTTTCCGATTTTTTACTATAGTCTATGGATATCATCAATCACTTTATTTAAAATTCTGTAAATATTGTTTTTGTTATAATTCTTGTTAATCTAGTTTTTAAGTATGATGTCTCATTTTTTATTTCTATTAATTCTTATGTTGTCTGGAGACATTGAGTGAAATCCGGGACCAGTACGTCCTAGATTTCGTCAATGTCGTCTTCTGTATTGCAATATTCGTGGTCTTCATGCAAATATCCAAGACCTTACAGTTGCGTCCAGATAGTATGATATTCTTTTGTGCTCAGTGAGGCACTCATCTGAGCTCCTTATAACTGGTTTTAAGAAGCCAATAATGTTGAAACGTGATGCCATCCCTAGGGCCAAGGGAATGGTGGTGTATATTAGGACCGAGTACCCTGCTTCTCATAAGTCCTGCTATCAATGTGGATGTCATGAGATTCAGGTAATAAAAGTTTGTGGCAGGCATAACAACTTTTATTTGTGTTCGATCTACCGGAACCCAGACATGGATGATTCTATCTTCGATTGTCTTCTTACCATTATGGCTAAGATACAAGAAGATAATAGAAAGGCTTCTTTTGTCTTTGTTGGTGATTTTAATGCTCACCATAGGGAGTGGTTAAGTTCTATCTCTCCTACCGATCGCCATGTGAGCAAATCATAAATGAAGCTACTCACAGGTCTGGTAATTGCTGGACCTCGTATACACTGACTCCCCTGGCGTTATAACTAGTAAGGTTGGTTCTCCAGTCGGGACATCTGTTCATGCCTTGATTTCATTAGTAGTGAAGACTGAACAGCCTGTCCCTGATATATCATTCTCTTGTAAAATATATATGAAATCCCAAGCAGACTGGAATGGGATTTTGCATGACCTTTTGTGCTTGAATTGGTCACAATTATATAGTAGTGTAGATCCTGTTGTCCCTTTGAATGAGAATCTAGTCAACATAATTGATAGGCATATCCCTTCTCGTGTGCTAAGGTACCGAGTGAAGGACAAACCGTGGTTCAATGATGATTGTAGACGTGCTTATTTGGAGAAGCAGGAGGTCTATCATCTTTGGAAGGGTAACAGATCAGATTTGACCTAGAACAACTATACTCAGCTTCAAGGTTTTGCTCAGAGAGTTTATGCCTCACCTGAAAAGGAGTACAATTTAAGCATAAAAAAAACCCTTCCTGGTACAACTCAGGAACATAAATGGTGGTCTACCCTTAAATCTGCACTATTTGGTGTAGATGCAACAGTTCCTCCATTACTTAAACCAGATGGCTTAGTCACTCACTGTCCAAAGGAAAAGGCAACCCTTTTGGCTGATGTTTTTTACAGTAAACAGAGTAATGAAAAACTTGAACTTCCTCATTCCTGTTTTCCTGAGGCTAAACTAACTAGTTTAGCTTTTCGATCTCGTGAGATTAAAATTCTGTTGATGGACCTTGATGCTTATGGAGGTGTAGACCCAAATGGTATTTTTCCTTTGTTTTTTATAAAGACAGTAGATTTCTTAGCTCCAAAGTTATCTGTTATTTTGTGCAAGTTAGCAAGAAGAGGAGCTTTTAGCACTTGTTGGAGAATTGGTAATGTTACTCCTCTATGTAAATGTGTCTGTGGTAGCTCAATTCCCACCGATTACCGCCCAATTTCCATAACTCCCATATTATCTAAAGTTTTTGAACGTCTGGCAAAACGTCTTAATAGGTTTGTTGAAGGTAATCATCTATTCCCTAGTTTGCAATTGGG
>NC_090744.1:118794253-118799253 GCF_036898095.1 Palaemon carinicauda | reverse complement strand
ATTTACTGTATATTTACAAATCTAAATATAAAATATTGATAGTCTGTAATCAACAGTGAAAAGAAGCAGGCGTGATCACTAAGTCTTCATTATCCAATAACAATTTTGTTTCAATGTCAAACCATCGAGTAAATCATGTAAATTTTATGTGCACGTATCTCATTAAATGCCTTGCTTGGAATGTATCAAGTATTATCATAAATCTACAATATATAACTACCGTATGAGTGCTCATCATATTATACCAAAATTGAATTAATTTTCAGAGAAATAAAAGGATTTTGATATTTTGCAAAATAGGTTGCAATGATTGTTAGGAAGTCACGAACACCTGTGATAAGTAATATGAATCCGTATATTAGATTGCTACTTGAATAAATTACTTCAAAACCCTTTCAGTGGATCCATTATTATAAATCAGTGAATTGATTTGAAAGATCTTCTACTGGTAGGTAGTAGGTTGGCCGAGGCACCAGCCACACGTTGAGTTATTACCGCTAGAGAGTTATGGGGTCCTTTGACTGGCCAGACTACATTGGATCATTTTCTCTGGTTACTGTTCATTTCGCCTTTGCCTGCACATACATCGACTAGTCCGGTCTATTCTTTACAGATTCTCCCCTGTCCTCATACACCTGCCAACACTAGGATTACCAAACAATACTTCCTCACCCAAGGGGTGTTAATTAATGCACTATAATTGTTCAGTGGCTACTTTCCTCTTGATAAGGGTAGAAGAAACTCTTTAGTTACGGTTAGCAGCTCTTCTAGGAGAAGGACACTTCAAAATCAAACCATTGTACTCTAGTCTTGGGTATACCATAGACTCTGTACCATGGTCTTCCACTGTCTTGGGTTAGAGTTCTCTTAGGCACACTATTCTATTTTATCTCTCTTCCTCTTATTTTGTTAAATTTTTTATAGTAGATATAGGAAATATTTATTTTAATGTTACTGTTCTTAAAATATTAAAATTTTCCTTGTATCCTTTCCTCACTGGGCTATTTCCCTGTTGGGTCCCCTAGACTTATAGCATCCCACTTTTCCAACTATGTTTGTAGCTTAGCACGTAATAATAATAATAATTGAGGCTAAGAGGGGTTCATTTTAGTCTATTCACCTACAGGACCTGAGTCAGATTAAAGAGGGGCTGACAATTACTAGTCTTTTCAGTACGATTCTTCTGTTTATAATAATGACTATCATTAGAACTCGTACCCGTTGAATTATTATTACTAAGCACTTAAGCCACGGAGGAACAATGTTAAACGCAAATATCTCTTGATGGAATTGTTGGAACAATTTACGATGTTAATGGCCGTTTATCCTGATGGTGAATTATAATACGCCATTAAAAAACAATTATTGTAATCGGAAATTCTCCGTGAAAATAAACTGCTCTCAGCTGTATTTCAGCAAAATACAGGCGACCGTAATTTTACCATAGTTTATTATTATCTTTTACGGGTTGGTAACCACAATATCTCTCCTTAACGTCAATATATCCGTTTTTAAAACGGCAAGAATCCTGGAATAAATGTTGCCAGGCATTTACCGTTTCTTAGTACAAATTTTTTACATTATATTATTATTATTATTATTATTATTATTATTATTATTATTATTATTATTAGCCAAGCTACAACCCTAGTTGGAAAAGCCAGATGCTATAAGCCCAAGGGGTCCAATAGGAAAAAAATAGCCCAGTGAGGAAAGGAAATAACGTGTCTAAGGTGACCAGCAGAATTAAGTCACGTTTGGTTTGGGGTTACCAAATAAAATTTTTCATTTTTGCATCTTTTTATTCATGCAATTTATTATTTTTTTTTTTCATATTGATCCCTCTTTATAGAAGTATTGGAATGTATGTAATAGTATTTAAAATAAAACACGACATACATACATTCGTATACATTAACGAGTCTTGAAGGTTTAAAGGTCGCTCATGAATTTCAGAGGCAAGGGACAGTGACATGGCCCTATCGAGTAGGACAATGCCATAGAGACTGACCATATAAATTATATGATCGCCCAAGCCCCCTCTCCATCAAAGCTAGGACCAGGGAGGTCCAGGCTATGGCTACTGATTTCTCAGCAGATAAACCTATAGGCTCCCCCAAACCCCCCAACCTTAGCTCACAAAGATGGTAAAGTTGCAGACGCTAATGGCACTAACGAGTCTGAGCGGGACTCGAACCCTCGTTTGGCAAACATCAGGCAGAGACGTTACCAATCAGGCGACAACAACCTTCTTCTCTTCTGAGAATTGATGGCTAGAACTGCATGAAGTTTATAGTTTTGTAAATATATCAGTTTAATGAGATCGGTGTTAATATATAGACATGAGTCATGGTATGACATTGAAACAATCTCCAATAGATTTAGTAGATTTGAGAAAAATGCCCTCCGAAGGATATTGGGAGTTAAATGGCAGGACAGGATTAGAAATGAAACTATAAGAGAGATCACTCGAGTGCCATATGTCGATGAGATCATGATGAGGGGTAGGTGGAGATGGTTTGGGCATGCTCTCCTCACTACCCAAGAGAGATTGGTTCACCAAACTTTTTAACTGGGCTTCACAAGGCACTTGAAGAGTTGGAAGACCTAAGCCTACATGGCTGAGGACTATGAAACGCGAAGTAGATGATGATGAATGGAGAAGTATTGAATTAAAAGCTCAAGATAGAGACGACTGGCAAAATCTAACCGAGACCCTTTTGCGTCAATAGGCGTAGGAGGAGATGATGATGATGAAATATATAAATATGGAAGAGACAAATCATCCATATAATATCATAAATGGACCTAGTTAACATCTTATGAGGAATCATATTGTAATAATGCGTGGTAAGTTTGTGCCAATTCTGAACGAGTGATATGTACCAACCGTGTGTCACACGATCGTACATAAATTATTTTGTATATATTATGCTTGTATCTACGCCCTTCCCTCGCACTAAAAAGAACCAGAGTAAACATGTCTGCGTTTTTCCTCTGTAACATTGTCTGTTTCTCGAACATGAAAATTCCTGTTGCCTTGAGGTTTTGTATATAAAGGAGAGTGTTCTTTAATAAAGTTACTCAGTTGTTTCCAACCTGCCTTTGAGTCACAACCTTTCTCTCGGCCCGTCACAGATAAACCCATAATGACCATATAAAACACGGAAGCAAGATATTTGGTATAATGGGATCAATTTTGTAGTTTTCGATGACTATACTGATAAAGATATCTTTTATGTGAAGGAAGATATGGAATATTGAATAACATTCCAAATTTTCTTCTCTATTTTAAACGTTTAAAGGCCAGTCATGAATGGCAGAGCCTAGCAGAACAATGCCCTTGAGACTTACCATACATATAACCAGCACCCAAGCTTCCCTCTGCACACAAGCTAGGACCAGGGAAGGCCAGGCAATGGGGGCTGATGACTCAGCAGGTAGATGTATTGGCTCCCCTAAAGCCCCCATTTCTTAGCTCACAAGAAGCTATCGAACTTGAGCGACATTCGGCAGATCGCCACCACAACCCTAAATATGAATTTTTTTTTCTCTCTCCATGATATGAAAGAAAGATTTTTCATTTCTTTTTTCTTTTTTCTTTTTTCTTTTTTAATTGGTGTCTCTTGATTATTTTTTGATGGAGAGATTGAGACGGTTTATTAATAAATCTTAATTCTTTGAACTGTTTCAGATGAGAGGGTAGTCACAATTGTGTTTGCCTTTTCTTTTTTCTTTAGTTCGTGTTCAATGAAGATATTTGATGGAGAAGGAAAGATTTAGATAAGAAATTCTAAAAAGGTTTTTTTGTTCTCTATCTGAATACTATACCTTACAGAAAAGCATTATCTTTTCTCTCCTAATATCTGAGACTTCGTTTCGTGACCGTAGATTTCACCATAGCGTGATGTATGAATGGCTTCATTGAACTTTTAGCTGAAAAGGGTTTGAGGAATTTATAATCAATATCAAGTTAGATATTGAAAAAAAAAAAAAAAACTCCTTTTCTAATGACTAGCAATCTTCTTGTTTCGCGTTTCTTAGTTTATTTGTTTGTGAGCAACTTTACACAAAAATTACTGTACTGAATTTGACTAAACTTGGTAGGTGTGTTGGGCATGATCAAAGGATGAATCTATAACATTTTCGATAAAGTATATCAAAGTGGGCAGCAGTGCTTTGAAAATAGGTTTTTTTTTTTTTTTTTTTTTTTTTTTTTTTTTTTTTTTTTTTTTTTTTTTTTTTTTTTTTTAACCAACGTTACTCAAGGGCTACAGAACCAATTCTACCGAAACTTTGTTGACATGTGGGGTACTACCCAATGAGAAATCTTTAGATTTTGAAAAAAAAATATACGTCGAAGCACAAGGTAGTAATCCACTTTCCGCTTTATTTCCGAATAAGAAATCAAAATAATACTTAGGTTGCTGTATTACGAAAAGATATTGACACCGCACATTACATTTTCTAATTTAAAGTAATACGACTTTCTCCACCGTCTCTGGACACCGGCAGTTCAGACGCTTATCGTTTGGACTGAAAAATGCACCTGCAGTGTTCCAGAGAGAAATGCAGAGTATTCTCCCAGAGTCCCCGAAAGCCAGTACGCAGTTGAGTTGGTACGAAAATGACACAGATTGGCAAGGCGAAGGTATCCACTCATGATAGTGAAGACATCATTACTATATTATTACGTCTTTCACGCATCCTAAAGCGTTCTTTTAGTTTAAAGGCCGCTCATGAATGGCAGAGGCAAGGGACAGTGACATTGCCCTAGCAAGCAGGACAATGCCCTAGACACTGACCATACAGTCATATGATCAGCGCCCAAGCCCTCTCTCCACCCAATAGGATCAGGGAGGTCCTGGCAATGGCTTCTGATGACTTCTGCAGATACTCCTATAAGCTCTCCCAAACCCCCAACCTTAGCTCACAAGGATGGTAATGTTGCACATACTAAAGGAACTAACGAGTCTGAACGGGCCACGAACCCCCGTCTA
>NC_090744.1:118781753-118784253 GCF_036898095.1 Palaemon carinicauda | reverse complement strand
TCTATATATATATATATATATATATATATATATATATATATATATATATATATATATATATATGTTTATATATGCATAAATATCAAATACCCTTTTCCTTTTTTTAAAGTTATTTAGCTACTAATGAAAGAGAGAGAGACAGAGACAGATATATATATATATATATATATATATATATATATATATATATATATATATATATATATATATATGTATCTCTCTCTCTCTCTTTCTCTCTTTCTCTCTCTCTCTCTCTCTCTCTCTCTCTCTCTCTCTCTCTCTCTCTCTCTCTCTCTCTCTCTCTCTCTCTCTCTCTATATATATATACCTGTATATATATATATATATATATATATATATATATATATATATATATATATATATATATATATATATGTCTCTCTCTCTCTCTCTCTCTCTCTCTCTCTCTCTCTCTCTCTCTCTCTCTCTCTCTCTCTCTCTCTCTCTCTCTCTCTATATCTATATATATATATATATTCTTGTCTAAATCTTTTACAAATTTCTACGACATACTCAGGTTATACTTTGCAATATCGTTTAAGATTATCTCCATTAGTAAGTCAGATGTTTTTCTTTTTCTGATTTTAAGACTTTTATAACGCACTCAGCAATTCGAAATAAACATCACACTACTTCCTAGTATTTCATTTCAATGAAGATTCATGAGTGATGGCAAACAGGTAGTAAGTTAGCCAGGACACCACCCACCCCTTGAGATACTACCGCTAGAGAGTTATTATTGACTGACCAGAAAGTACTAAATTTGATCTTTCTCTCTGGGTACGGCTTATTTTCCCTTTGCCTACATATACACCGAATAGTCTGGCGTATTCTTTACATATTCTCCTCTGTCCTCATACACCTGACGACACAGAGATTACCAAACAATTCTTCCTTGCTTAAGGGGTTAACTACTGCAATGTAATTGTTCAGTGGCTACTTTCCTCTTGGTTAGGATAGAAGGGACTCTTTAGGTATGGTAATCAGCTCTTTTAGGCGTAGGGCACTCTAAAATGAAACCGTTGTTCTCTAGTTTTGGGTAGTGCCATAGCCTCTGTACCCTGGGTTTCCAATGTCTTGGGTTAGGGTTCTTTAGCTCATTAGTACACTCGGGCACACTATTCAATCTAACTTATCTTCCTGTTGTTTTGTTACAGTTTTTATAATTTATATAGGAAATATTTGTTTAGGTGCTGTTGCTGTTCTTAAAATATATTTTTCCTTGTTTCCTTTCCTCACTGGGCTTATAGCATCCTGCTTTTCCAACTAAGGTTGTAGCTTAGCAAGTAATAATAATAATAATAATAATAATAATAATAATAAAGTAAGATTTTACCTCACTTAAGTTCACTTTCCTGACGTTGACACAAAAAACAACTTGGTGATAAAGCAGTTTATTGTATGACCATGAAAGTATTGCATTTTAAATGTTCTCTTACTGCATAGTATTTTCTTTTATTGTTACCAGTCTCAATTTTATGGTTAAAACTAATCTTATGTTAAAATTTTGATTCTGAGTTTTATTAAAATTTTAATCTTTTGTTATATCTAATTAATCTATTTTTCAGATGAATTATCATTTTCAAATCTCTAGTTGTATCAGAATTCCTAACCAAACTAGCCATCTAGTTTTATAGTATTCTTTTTTATAAAGGTATAATTTCCAGGAAAGACCAGAATTAAATTTTTTTTTTTTTTTTTTTTTTTGCATGGAGGCACGTTTACGTTGAATGAATTTCTTTAATTAATAGAAAATATAATGTTTTTGAATAAAAGATTTCTTTGAATTTTTAATTTCGCTCTGCTTTCCCAAAGCTTGGTTGTCTTCTCCTTGGTAAATTAAAAGTGGAGATTGATTTATTAGTGTTTACAGAAATATTCCAAAATTGGCAACTTTTAAGCTCTCAAGTGGTCTATATTTGATAGGTTAGTATAAGTGTGTCTTTGAGGCAAATTGCCTCCACAGCATAAGTAACGAAGGATAATTTATATGTTTAGCACTTGATGGAAAAAGTAACTGGTCATAGATCTGCATCTGTTTCTGGAACCAAAATTTAATTTTTGGCTTTATCAACTGTCACTGGGATATGGACCTGTATCTGTTTCTGGAACCAAGATTTTATTTTTGCCTTTATCAACTGTCACTGGGATATGGACCTGTATCTGTTTCTGTAACAAAGATTTTATTTTTGGCTTTATCAACTGTCACTGGGACATTGACCTGTATCTGTTTCTGGAACTAAGATTTCAATTTTGGCTTTATCAACTGTCACTGGGACATGGACCTGTATCTGTTTCTGGAACTAAGATTTCAATTTTGGCTTTATCAACTGTCACTGGGACATGGACCTGTATCTGTTTCTGGAACTAAGATTTCAATTTTTGCTTTGTCAACTGTCACTGGGACATGGACCTGTATCTGTTTCTGGAACCAAGATTTTTTTTTTTGGCTTTATCAACTGTCACTGGGATATGGACC
>NC_090744.1:118741753-118776753 GCF_036898095.1 Palaemon carinicauda | reverse complement strand
TCCCCACTATGTACCTCCTCATATCCATCCCTTCTCTTCCCCACTATGTACCTCCTCATATCCATCCCTTCTCTTCCCCACTATGTACCTCCTCATACCCATCCCTTCTCTTCCCCACTATGTACCTCCTCATATCCATCCCTTCTCTTTCCCCACTATGTACCTCCTCATATCCATCCCTTCTCTTCCCCACTATGTACCTCCTCATATCCATCCCTTCTCTTCCCCAATATGTACCTCCTCATATCCATCCCTTCTCTTCCCCACTATGTACCTCCTCATATCCATCCCTTCTCTTCCCCACTATGTACCTCTTCATATCCACATCTTCTCTTCCCCTTCCAGGTACCTCCTCATATCCATATCTTCTCTTCCCCTTCCAGGTACCTCCTCATATCCACATCTTCTCTTCCCCACTATGTACCTCCTCATATCCACATCTTCTCTTCCCCCACTATGTACCTCCTCATATCCACATCTTCCATTCCCCTTCCAGGTACCTCCTCATATCCACAAATTCTTTTCCCCTTCCAGGTACTTCCTAATATCCACATCTTCTCTTCCCCTTCCATGTACCTCCTCATGTCCATCCATTCTCTTCCCCAATCTGCCATTCATGTCTGCTCCTATGATTAGCTTTTCCTTGTCTCTCACGGTTCTAATAGATGCCTAAAATTCTTGTCTGAATTATCTTTTTCCTGTGGGACATGTTTTCAAATTATATTTAATGTCTAATCCGTTGTTATCATTGAAATCTTTCAAAGCCTATCATTTATTTTGTTTAATGCTATCACTTTTTCTTCCAGTTATTATATATATATATATATATATATATATATATATATATATATATATATATATATATATAGCTTATATATATATATATATATATATATATATAGCTTATATATATATATATATATATATATATATATATATATATATATATATATATTTATATATATATGTATATATATATATATATATGTATATATATGTATACATATATTTATATATATATATATATATATATATATATATATATATATATATTTATTTATTTATGTGTGTGTATGTGTATTTGCGTACATAGATTTATATATGTATAATAAGTGTAGGTATATATTTGCATATGTGTGTGTATATATAATATATATATATATATATATATATATATATACTGTATATATATACATATATATATATACTGTATATATATATATATATATATATATATATATATATATATATACTGTATATATATATATATATATATATATATATATATATATATATATATATATATATATATATATATATATATTTATATATATTATAGTGGCAACCGTTTCGATAACTGAATAGAAGACTCATAGATAATTATTCAATGATAAAAAGGAGTGGCAGTGATAGCTATATCTATCAGTTATTACTCATTAAAAGAGGGTATACCTGTTCGGAGGTTAATTAATATAAGCCTACCATGGTCTTCCACTATCTTGGGTTAGAGTTCTCTTGCTTGAGGGTACACTTGGGCACACTATTCTATCTAATTTCTCTTTCTCTTTTTTTTTTAAAGTTTTTATAGTTTACATAGGAGATATTTTTTTCAATGTTATTAAAATATTTATTTTTTTCCTTGTTTCCTTTCCTCACTGGGCTATTTTCCCTGTTGGAGCCCCTGGGCTTATAGCATTTTGCTTTTCCAACTAGGGTTGTAGCTTAGCAATTAATAATAATAATAATGATAATAATAATAATAATAATAATAATAATAGTACTTTTGTTGTTTTGAATTTTCTTTATTGATGTTGAACGGGAGTGAGGATTCTATATTTCTAGAGGAACTCTTATATTTAATTATCAGTCAAATACACACACACACACACACACACACACACACACACACACACACACACACACACACACACACACAGATTGCCCGGACCTTATATCCGGACGGGGGCTCTTAGACATAATAATTATCAAAAATGGAAAAAAAAAATAATTGATAAATCAAAAATAATCCAAAGACTGTAAATGAAACAATCATTTATATGGTAAACATTTATTACAAGTTATGAATTTTGCTTCAAACAGAGTGGAGTATCAGTTTCAATATAATTTCCTTAAAATTATATAATTGATAGATTTGATACTTTTAATGAATGATGTATTTTATTCCTAACACAGAAAATATGTTTCCCAATGCATGCAGGAAAGTACTGTGAGCACGAAGAAAATTGGCAAATATTTATTTTTTGATGATTAATTGTTTATTTAAATGTTTATTAAAAAGACGAACGGAAGAAACTATTAAAGGATTCCTTCGGTTCACAATTAGCAGACTTGTTCCCAAGGTCAAAGTTTATCAGTTAAATTGCATTATATATATATATAATTTTAATGAAATCTTAAATTACGAAGTTACAACTACATTTACAGGTAGAAAAATAGCTTGTATGTAAGAGATCACGAGAAGTGGAGGGTCAGTAGTGATATTCATTTTTTATATAACAGATGAACGCATCCTCAATGTATATATATATATATATATATATATATATATATATATATATATATATATATATATATATATATATATATTCATATATATACTCATATACATATATATATTCATATATATACATATATATATTCATATATATACATATATATATAAATATATATATATATATATGTATATATATATATATATATATATATATATATTTATATACTGTATACAGTATATATGTATTTATATATATATATATATATATATATATATATATATATATATTTATATATATATATATATATATATATATATATATATATATATATATATATATATATATACAGTATATATGGTTACATACAGTATATATATGCATATATATACATACATACATACAGTATATATATGCACATATATACATATATATATATATATATATATATATATATATATATATATATATATATATATTGAGAATAAAAAGGTTATTCAATACTCTAGAGTAACTTTTATACAGAGGTAGAAAAATAGTTTGTGCTTTAGAGAGTATTAAGATAAAGATATGTAAGAGCATTATTCCATGTTATTTCTAACACATTTATTAGTACCGGTGCATACTAGTAACACCACGCAAGGAAAACAAAAAATGTTTTAAACCTAAAAATATTTTACCCAAATATTTAGGATTGTGAACATTGATTTAATGTAAGAAATAACAAAAACATTTTTTAGTTATGGTCTATGGGTATGCTTTAACTTTGAAAAAGGCAAATTAAGGGACATTGATTTAAAAAGCATTTGAAAAGCAGGTATAATTTGAAACTAAAAGTGATTTATTCCGTCATTATTTTTTTGAAGCTCAGAACAATGCATTTATTTTGATTTCTTGAGAGGGATGGTTTATTTATAAGTATTTTATAATAATATTTCAACTGAACAAGAGGAACTTTATAAGAGAAGAATAGGGCTGTTTCTTAAGTTTGAAACTGACACAGTTGACGAGATTTAATATATTTATTAATGATTTATATATATATATATATATATATATATATATATATATATATATATATATATATATATATATATATATATATATATGTTAATATATATATATATATATTTATATATATTTATATATATATATATATATATATATATATTTTTATATATATATACATATATATATTTATATATATATATATATATATATATATATATATATATATATATATATATATATATATATACTGTAAGAATAACAAGACTTATTCACAAATAATAATTCTTATGTTAATCTAGGAAGATCAAGAAGTCCTATGCAATTATAGCATTTTGAGTATTTTCTTCATATTGGAAAAGTAGAAGACCAGTTTATTGTCAACGTCGATGATCATTCTTCTTTATGACGTCATCCCAACAATCAATGTAGTTTGAAAGTAGATATAAATTCGTGTTGCTAAATAGAGGCATTTATATGTATTGTCGTCACAGCCTCTGATTTCATAACAGAGATATAGCTATTATGCCAAAGCCTTCGACGTCAGGAGGCAGGGAACTAATGCCATGATAGACCTAGATATCAAGAGAAAATCGCTGATATTATGGAAGGGTTGACTATCAAGCCACAGTCTCTGACATCGTGGTTGATGTCAATATCAAACCAAAACCTTTTGACGTCATGGCGGTTTTAACTATTAAGCAGTAGCCTGTGTCACCCTGAGGGATAACACCATGAAGCTACATCCTCTGATGTCTTATTCGAAGTAACTATCAAGCCGATGCCTTTGACGTCTTAATGGAGGTAACTATCAAGCCGAAGTCTATGATGTCTTAATGGAGATAACTATCAAACCACAGCCTCCGATGTCTTATTGGAAGTAACTATCAAGCTAATGCCTTTGACGTCTTAATGGAGGTAACTATCGGGCCGATGCCTTTGACGTTTAATGGAGGTAACTATCACGCCGGGGCCTCCGATCTCATAATGGAGGTAACTATCGGGCCGGGCCCTCCGATATCTTAATGGAGGTAACTATCGGGCCGGGGCCTCCGATGTCTTAATGGAGGTAGCTATCGGGCCGGGGCGTCCGATGTCTTAATGGAGGTAACTATCGGGCCGGGGCCTCCGATGTCTTAATGGAGGTAACTATCGGGCCGGGGCCTCCGATGTCTTAATGGAGGTAACTATCGGGCCGGGGCCTCCGATGTCTTAATGGAGGTAACTATCGGGCCGGGGCCTCCGATGTCTTAATGGAGGTAGCTATCGGGCCGAAGCCTCCGATGTCTTAATGGAGGTAGTTATCAAGCTGAAGCCTTTGACGTCTTAATGGAGGTAACTATCGGGCCTGGTCTTCTGATGTCTTAATGAAGGTAGATATCAGGCAAAATCCTCTGATGTCTTAATGGAGGTAACTATCAAGCCGAAGCCTCTGACGTGTAAATGGAGGTAATTATCAAACCGAAACCTCTGACGTCTTAATGGAGGTAACTATCAAGCCGAAACCTCTGACGTCTTAATGGAGGTAACTATCAAGCCGAAGCCTCTGATGTCTTAATGGAGGTAACTATCAAGCCGAAACCTCTGACGTCTTAATGGAGGTAACTATCAAGCCGAAGTCTCTGATGTCTTAATGGAGATAGCTATCAAGCCACAGCCTCTGATGTGTAAATGGAGGTAACTAACAAGCCGAAACCTCTGACGTCTTAATGATGATGACCATCAAGCCGAAGCCTCTGATGTCTTAATGGAGCTAACTATCAAGTCGAAACCTCTGACGTCTTAGTGGAGGTAACTATCAAGCCGAAGCCTCTGCTGTCTTAATGAAGGTAACTATCAAGCTGAAGCCTCGACCGTCTTAATGAAGGTAACTATCAAGCCAAAACCTTTGACGTCTTAATGGAGGTAACTATCGGGCTGGGCCCTCCGATGTCTTAATGGAGGTAACTATAAAGCTGAAGCCTCTGAGGTTTCTATGAAGCCGAAACATCTGGTTTCTTAATGGAGGTAACTATCAAGCCAAAGCCTCCGATGTCTTAATGATGATAACCATCAAGCCGAAGCCTCTGATGTTTTAATGGAGGTAACTATAAAGCTGAAGCCTCTGGTGTCTTAATGGAGATAACTACCAAGCCAAAGCCTCTGACGTGTAAATGGCGTTAAATATCAAGCCGAAACCTCTGACACGTTAATATAGGTAACTATCAAGCCAAAGCCTCTGACGTCTTCAAGGTGATAACGATCAAGCCGAAGCATCTGGTATGGTAATGGAGGTAATTATCAAGCCAAACCCTCTGATGTCTAAATTGAGGTAACTATCATGCCAAAGCCTCTGACGTCTTAATGAAGGTAACTATCAAGCCGAAGCCTCTGACGTCTTAATGGTAATAACTATCAAACCGAAGCCTCTGATGTCTTAATGGAGGTAACTATCAAGCCAAAGCCTCTGTTGTCTTAATGGAGATAACTATCAAGCTAAAGCCTCTGATGTCTTAATGGAGGTAGCTATCAAGCCGAAACCTCTGACGTCTTAATGGAGGTAGCTATCAAGCCGAAACCTTTGACGTCTGAATGGAGGTAATTATCAAGCCGAAGCTTCTGATGTCTTAATGGAGGTAACTATCAAGCCGAAGCCTCTGACGTCTAAATAGAGATTACTATCAAGCCTAAGCCTCTGATGTCTTAATGGAGGTAACTATTAAGCCAAAGCCTCTGACGTCTAAATAGAGATTACTATCAAGCCAAAGCCTCTGATGTCTTAATGCAGGTAACTATCAAGCCAAAGTCTCTGACGTGTAAATGGAGGTAACTATCAATCCAGATCCACTGACGTCTAAATGACCGTAACTATCAATCCAAATACTCTTATGTAGTAATGTAAGTAACTATCAAACCGAAGCCTTTAACATCTAAATGGAGGTATCTATTTTCAAGCCAAATCCTCTTATATCATGATAGAGGTAACAATCAAGATAAAGCCTTTGAAGTCATGATGCAGATAACTATCAAGCCAAAGTCTTTTAATTCATTATGCAAGCAACTATCAAGCCAAGGTCGCTGACATCATCGTGTATGCGACCGTCTAGACGAAGCGTTTGACGTCAGGATACAGGTAACTATAAAAAATGAAAGGCCCCTGACGTCATGTTACAAATAACTATCGAGCCAAATCCCCTGACGTCAAATGCAGGTAACTATCAAATCAAATCCTCTTGTCGTAATGAAGGTAATTATTAATCTAAAACCTCTGATGTCATGATCCAAGTAAATATCAAACCAAAGCTTCCAACGTCATGTTGCAGATAACTATCAAGGTGCAGCATCTGGTGTCAGGACAAGTGTCACTATTGACCCAAAGCTTCTGACGTCATCATATTAATGCATCTGGCGTCCTGATTGATGTCACTACGAACCCAAAGCCTTTGACGTCTTGACAGATGTCACATCAAAGTAAAGCCTCCAACTTGATGATGGAAATAGCCACCAAGCTAAATCATCTTATCTCGTTACAGAGGCCACTATCAATCCAAGGCTTCTGATGTCACGAGGACGGAGCAATAGAATACAGATGCCACTACCTAGCCAAAAACTTTTATAATCCTGATGTATGTCATGACAGATATTATTATCAAGCTAAAGCCTCTGGTCTCTGGCCTCTGGCCTCAAGCCTTATGCATCTGATGTTATGACAGATGTCTATATCAAGGCAATGCCTTTGATGTTATATGTGAGGAGCAATAGTTTTCAGATGTCGCTATCAAGCCAAAGCCCCTGAGGTCATAAGGTAGGAGCAATATTTTCCGGATGTCACTATTAAGTCAAAGCGTCTGACGTCAAAACGGAAGAGCAATACTATTTGAAATCTTTTTCTCTCGTCTTATACTTCAAGTTTAACACTATTATTACTGCTTCGAAACTAAAGTCACTTCTTTTAAACATATCCGTCAAGGTTGATCAACGAAATGCATGTCCTCACTCTTTATTTTCAAAGCTCACGCTAAGAGCCATAGTTTTTTCTTGGTCATCTTTCAACATTCCTCGCTCCCTGGTTTGCACGCAAACTTCGGAAGGTTACCATAACTAATTGTCTTAGTTCCACGAAATAGAAACTGGTGCGTGACACTGATAATGTATTCTTTATGACAATTATTGTAAATGGTAAAAGTGGATATACTTCTCATTGAAACACCTACTTTCATTACTACCTTATCTAGACACTGTTTATGTTTTCATCACCAGCATTAGTGTTGCGTGAGTTAAAGTCTTCTTGCTTCAGTTCCTACTTCAGTTCCTGCTTCAGTTCCTGTTTTTTTTAACAGGTTTATTCCATTCACTCCTGCTTAGGCACTGATATTCAGAGGAGAACAGAATGATTACAAAAGCTTTCCTTAAATCATTGGCAGTTACTGTGCTAATTTCTTAAATCTCATAATGAGTATTCATGATTGAAAAAGGCAAGACAAGATATGATTTATCATTACAGGACACTATCATGACCGAGTAATAATAACCCTAGAGATGATATTATTTTCAATTTCAAATTCACATCCATGTCTTACGGACTGTCGTAGTTGAAAAAATTGTAAAACAGATGAATGTCTTCAAAGAACAACGTAAAACAGATTGGGTTGAAAAAAAAGTTCTCATCTATATGCTTAGAAAAATAGATGGATAGTTTCTATCCCCATAACTACATTGTCAGCGGTCATACAAAGAGCAATATTAAGAACATCGAAGTAACTACGATTTTACTGCTGTATTAGAGCTAACATTTAAACATACACATGCACATTTAAGGACGACATTTCATAAAATTACGAAGACTAAAGTTACTGCAACAAATTCTTCTTCTTCACCCTGTTCACATAATCTCTATAACAAATAGAAGTGATTAATGGGAAAGAAAAAAATGAAAGTATGTTTGAGACATTGAAAAATATTAATTTATTTTTTCTTGATGATTTTTGGTAATGAAAACCGTCAAACCAAAAGGGTGGATGAGATGTAAGGCAATGGTAAAAATGATTTAAAAAAACTAACTGAGATAATCAACAACATTGTTTTCTGGCATTGACATCAATGTGATAAATGTATGCAAATCATGATATGTGTCGGTGGTGACGTAGGATGTTGATGTTCTTTATTCCTCGTCGCCTATTTGACAGCAAGGAACCTTGCAACTGACGTCCAAGCAATTGCAAGCATTTGCATTTTGTATATTTATTAAAAGGCATTGTGGAGATGTTGAATAACTGGAGGAAATGTAATGATATAAAAGAAAGCTCTAGATGTTACACAGTGGTTATTGGGAGGATTTTAAGCACATTATTTCTGAACTTAAACAAAAGAAAGGGATTCAAAAAAGGCTAATCTTTTCAGGGGAAATAAATCGTATTGTAATAGGGACACTACCTCTTCTTTACGTTTGATTCTTGTGGAAAATAAGATGGAAGATAAAGCAATGATAAACCTAGCAAATATACTGTTACAAATCAAACATCAAATAGTTTGGAGAAATCAGAAACACGCATGCAGGGATAGTCTACACCAAATTTGAAAAGCTCTTTTCTAAACCACGTCGTACATTGAGTGTAAACAGTACTATTCGTCAAAACCAGTAAACCAGTAACAGCCAGGTAGAAAAAAAAGAGGAGAGAGACAGTGAGGGCATATGACAATGAATCCAACCTATTACCCATTTGCCTCCTGAACAAACAATGTAAATCCCATCGTTTTGGGATGATTTATTGTACAATTCCTATGTATATATATCTCCTGCAGCAACAGAAGAGGAAGGTAAAGCTGCCGAGGGGACCCCATTGTACTTTGGCCTCTTCGATAGTACAGTAGAAGGATTAGATTCCCTTGGCTCAATACCTTCTCTCGAAAAACATGAAATCCTGAAAAGAACGGAAAGAGAATGCGATTATTGTTGATCAGGTAATGAAAGATGTTTTGCCGTGATTCGAAATGTAGCCTTTAGGGAGAGAAGAATTCTGTATGTTCAGTATGGGGACATCAATACCGTTTTTATTAGATTTTTTATGTTATTATTATTATTACTTGCTAAGCTACAACCCTAGTTGGAAAAGCAGAATGCTATAAGGCCAGGGGCCCCAACTGGGAAAGTAGCCCAGCGAGAAAAGGAAACAAGGAAAAATGAAATATTTTAAGAACAGTAACAACATTAAACTAAATATTTCCTATATAAGTAATAAAAACTTTAAGAAAGCAAGAAGAGGAGAAAGTAGATAGAATAGTGTGCCCAAGTGCACCCTCACGCAAAGTACTTCATTCAGCAAGGTTTGATATACCGCTGTCAATTGCGTGTTGTATTGCCAATGGACATGATGGAGGTAAAGGATATTTAGTTGTCTGTAAAGTATACTGTAAAGCCCTGTCCACACGATCGAGCATGCTCAACGGGCAAACAGTGATACCAGACCGCAATAGGTAGTGAGAAAGAGGACTGATGACGTCAGAAACGGGGAAGCTACAAGCAGGGATCTGGCAACAAACAGTACTGACAGATCCCTGTCTGTGGTTTTCCCACTTCTGACGTCATCAACCCTCATTCTCACTACATATTGTGGTCTGGTATTACGGTTTGCCCGTCGGGCATGCTTGATCGTGAGGACAGGGCTTTAAAGATTTGCCGTAAAAACCGGTAAATGCCTGGCAACATTTATTCCAGGATTTTTTACCATTTTAAAAACGGATATATTGACGTAAAGGAGTGATATTACGGTCAACACACCGTAAAAGGTAACAACAAAGTATGGTAAAATTACGGTCACCTGTATTTTACGGAAATACGGCTGAGAACAGTTGATTTTTACGGAGAATTTCTGATTAAGAGTACGAATTTTTTAACAGTGTATCAAGTATTTTATTGCGCTACCATTGTTTTGTATATATTCAAAAATTAAAGAATAATCTATAACACTTTATTTTATCGATAGTAATACTATTCAAGTCAGTGATAAAATTAGATAAATATGAATTATACATACCTGAATCCCGGTGTTCAGGTCCTCCGAAAAATTATATTTTTATATCATCGGGATATTATTCTAGAAAATGGATATTTTTTTACATGGATCGAGGAAAGAAATTGATAGAAGTAATTATATCATTTATATACCTAATTCACCTCATTTACTTTTTGCAAAGACTCTGAATAAAGAAGTTGTACGGAATGTTTAAAAGCTCCTGATTGCCTATTATACATACATACATATACCAAGGCACTTCCCCCAATTTTGGGGGGTAGCCGACATCAACAAATGAAACAAAACAAAAAAGGGAACCTCTATTCTCTACGTTCCTCCAGCCTAACAAGGGACTCAACCGAGTTCAGCTGGTACTGCTAGGGTGCCACAGCCCACCCTCCCACATTATCCACCACAGATGAAGCTTCATAACGCTGAATCCCCTACTGCTGCTACCTCCGCGGTCATCTAAGGCATCGAAGGTAGCTGCAGGGCCTACTGGAACTGCGTCACAATCGCTCGCTATTCATTCCTATTTCTAGCACGCTCTCTTGCCTCTCTCACATCTATCCTCCTATCACCCAGATCTTTCTTCACTCCATCCATCCACCCAAACCTTGGCCTTCCTCTTGTACTTCTCCCATCAACTCTTGCATTCATCATCTTCTTTAGCAGACAGCCATTTTCCATTCTCTCAACATAGCCAAACCACCTCAACACATTCATATCCACTCTAGCTGCTAACTCATTTCTTACACCCGTTCTCACTCTCACCACTTCGTTCCTAACCCTATCTACTCGATATACACCAGCCATACACCTTAGACACTTCATCTCAAACACATTAAATTTCTGTCTCTCCGTCACTTTCATTCCCCACAACTCCGATCCATACATCACAGTTGGTACAATCACTTTCTCATATAGAACTCTTTTTACCTTCATGCCCAACCCTCTATTTTTTACTACTCCCTTAACTGCCCCCAACACTTTGCAACCTTCATTCACTCTCTGATGTACATCTGCTTCCACTCCACCATTTGCTGCAACAACAGACCCCAAGTACTTAAACTGATCCAGTTCCTCAAGTAACTCTCCATTTAACATGACATTCAACCTTGCACCACCTTCCCTTCTCGTACATCTCATAACCTTACTCTTACCCACATTAACTCTCAACTTCCTTCTCTCACACACACTTCCAAATTCTGTCACTAATTGGCCAAGCTTCTCTTCTGTGTCTGCAACCAGTACAGTATCATCCGCAAACAACAACTGATTTACCTCCCATTCATGGTCATTCTCGTCTACCAGTTTTAATCCTCGTCCAGGCACTCGAGGATTCGCCTCTCTCACCACTCCATCAACATACAAGTTAACCCTGGATAGGTACGGTGGGTCGTTTGCGACCCCGAGCGTCAAAAAAAAACAGGTTTTTCTCACGTGACTCACCCCTGTGACTGAATTTGTGGGTGATCGACCTGCAGGAGGTGTCTCCCCTACACGCTCTAGTAGTGTCCAGATGTGCATTGCTGTAGCTGTACTCCTTCCCCGATTTCTGAGACGCGTCGGGGTCGTTCGCGTCCGAGTTTACCCTTCTGAGGTAGTTTGCATAATTATCAAAGTTATTACGTATTATGAAATTGTCGTAGAATGGTGCAACTTGTATAGGTTATCAGTTGTGGAAAGTCTTGGTGGATTGTTTGGCTACCATGTGCATGTTTTTTTTTTAGTTAAAATGTCGTTCATCACCACGAGGACCATTTTACCGCGAGTGCCCCTTTTTCATTTTTTTTCATTTTTTTGCCAAGTCATTTTTCCGTAAGATATTGCCAAATAGTGTCGTAAAACTTTTGCTTGTTTAGTGTTGGAAAGTGTGTCTAGATGATCTGGCTACCCATGCATGACTTTGTTTTTGTCAGATACGACGTAGTTATTGGTATATTGGGTATTTAACTGCGGTTACCAATTTCTGTTTTTTTTTCAATATTTGTAAAAATTACTACGTAGTAAGGAATTGCCGTATATTATTCATTTTTTTTTCATGTTTATGTGTTAGAAAGTGTGCCTTGATGGTTGGGCTAACACGTGCATGTCTTTTTTTTTATCTGAGATGTCGTATATTAGAATGTCGGGCATTTTACCGCGAGTGTCCCTTTTTAATTTTTTTTAATTTTTTTGCCAAGTCATTTTTCCGTAAGATATTGCGAAATAGTGTCGTAAAACTTTTGCTTTTTTAATGTTGGAAAGTGTGTCTAGATGATCTGGCTACCCATGCGTGATTTTGTTTTTGTCAGATACGACGTAGTTATTGGTATATTGGGTATTTAACTGCGGTTGCCAATTTCTGTTTTTTTTTCAATATTTGTAAAAATTTACTACGTAGTAAGGAATTGCCGTATATTATTGATTTTTTTTTCATGTTTATGTGTTAGAAAGTGTGCCTTGATGGTTGGGCTAACACGTGCATGTCTTTTTTTTTTATCTGAGATGCCGTATATTAGAATGTTGGGCATTTTTCCGCGAGTGCCCCTTTTTATTTGTTTTGCATTTTTTTGCTTAGTCATGTTACCGTAAGGAATTGGCAAGTAGTGTCGCAAAACTTATATTTTTATAGTGTTGGAAAGTGTTTCTAGATGATCTGGCTACCCATGCCTATTTTTTTTTTAGCCAGATATGGCGTATATATAAGTATGTGTTCGATTTTCCTGTGATTGCCATTTTTTCGTTTTTTCCCATTTCTTTCAAAATTACTACGTACTAAGGAACTATCACAGAGTAATATTTCATTTATATGTTTATTTGTCGGAAAATATGCCTTGATGGTTTGCCTAGCACGTGGCTGAAATTTTTTTTTTCTGAAATGCCGTATATTAGAATGGCCATTTTTCCACTATTGCCCCTTTTTATTTGTTTTGCATTTTTTTGCTTAGTCATGTTACCGTAAGGAATTGGCAAGTAGTGTCGCAAAACTTATATTTTTATAGTGTTGGAAAGTGTTTCTAGATGATCTGGCTACCCATGCCTATCTTTTTTTTAGCCAGATATGGCGTATATATAGGTATGTGTTCGATTTTCCGGTGATTGCCATTTTTTCGTTTTTTCCCAATTCTTTCAAAATTACTACGTACTAAGGAACTATCACAGAGTAATGATTCCTCTAGATGTTTATTTGTCGGAAAATTTTGTTTACTTTTTTTTTTGATTGAATATCATCAAATTTTTTTAGCTAAAATATTGTTTTACATTTTTTTTTTCGATTTTATTTCCCTTAAAAAAATTTTTTTGGGTCAGAATTTTAATTTTATAGTCGTAAAATAATCGACAATTATCCAGCAACCCACCATACAATTTTTATGCATATCCAATAATAATTAGATTAGTAAATAACACCTTGAAATTGACATACCCTTCCTACATTTCAAGTGGCAGATTAGGGAGTCTGAGTCAGTGTGGTTGGCGGCCATTTTGTGGACATATCCGAAGCGTAAGCTGCCCTATCTATATATATTCTTGTTCCCTATAGAATTTGTGATATTTTGGTATATTTTTACCTGCATAAATATCATATTATATATTAAATATATGTATTTTTTTACGAAATTTCCAAGTACTCAAAAAATTACCTTTAGATATGGCCCCTGATATAAATGTAATTTACAAAATAATGAAGATTTTTTTACATATTTCTATTTTAGGATAACATATGTTTATTCCCTAAAAAAATTAGCCACTTCCTATTTCATTTGGGTACCCAAAAAAATTCATGAAATTTGGACAATTTTTTTTGGCCAAAAAAAGTTACCCTTTTTTTCTCATTTCAGATCTTCACCTCCATGGGTCTGACTTCATCCAAAATACATCAAGATGTGTCCTAAACATTCAAGAATCAATTCCTAAAAGGATTTGTGTATATATGTATAAACTTTTTTTTTATGAATTTTTATGTCAGGTCTTTTTTTTTCTACTTAATTTTTTAAAATATTTATAATAAATAGTTTTTCTGCAGATGAGTATTATTTATCTTTACAGTTGTTTTAAGCATTCATTGAAGTTTTTTTTGGCAAAAGAAAAAAGGAGGTTACTGCAAAAACTGATTTTTCAAGAATTTTTTTTGGCGTCGGGGTCGTTCGCGTCCGAGTATACCCTTAAAGGGGTGTCCGAGGACCGTACCTATCCAGGGTTAAACAACCACGGTGACATCACATATCCCTGTCTCAGCCCTACTCTCACCGGAAACCAATCACTCACTTCATTTCCTATCCTAACACATGCTTTACTACCTTTGTAGAAACTTTTCACTGCTTGCAACAACTTTCCACCAACTCCATATAACCTCATCACATTCCACATTGCTTCCCTATCAACTCTATCATACGCTTTCTCCAGATCGATAAACGCAACATACACCTCCTTACCTTTTGCTAAATATTTCTCGCATATCTGCCTTACTGTAAAAATCTGATTCATACAACCCCTACCTCTTCTAAAACCACCCTGTATTTCTAAGATTGCATTCTCTGTTTTATCCTTGATCCTATTAATCATTACTCTACCATACACTTTTCCAACTACGCTTAACAAACTAATACCTCTTGAATTACAACACTCATGCACATCTCCCTTACCCTTATATAGTGGTACAATACATGCATATATATATATATATATATATATATATATATATATATATATATATATATATATATATATATATATATATATATATGGTAAAGCTGAATAATATCTCCCGGCTTGAAAGCCATTGGCCGTTTAAAAAATCAATGCTGCTAAATTCTGAACATTATTTCGGCCATGACAACCAATGTATTGAGAGTTGTGGAGAAGAGGGGGTGGGGGGTGGCTGTAACTATCTGTGACTCACCCTTATGGAATCCTACAATGATAAACTACAGTAGTATTGATTACAAAAATTACGTGTATAAATAAAACATGAATGTCGGAACGTTCACAAGAAGAATAAATTTCCTCGGGAATCGAAATGCATTGATTGGCGGTGATACAATCTCAGAGATGAAAATGATTATGTTTGTGCCCTAATAGATAATCATTAAGGAGAGGAATATTCGGATTTTTTTTCTCGATAGAGTAAATGGTAGACCATCATTCAGGATCTAGTCATGTATAAATTATGTATAAATATATATATATATATATATATATATATATATATATATATATATATATATATATATGTATATATATTATATATATATATATCTATCTATCTATCTATATATATATATATATATATATATATATATATATATATATATACATACATACATACATACATACATACATATACCAAAGGCACTTCCCCCAATTTTGGGGGGGTAGCCGACATCAACAATGAAACAAAACAAAAAGGGGACCTCTACTCTCTACGTTCCTTCAGCCTAACCAGGGACTCAACCGAGTTCAGCTGGTACTGCTAGGGTGCCACAGCCTAACCTCCCACATTATCCACCACAGATGAAGCTTCATAATGCTGAATCCCCTACTCCTGCTACCTCCGCGGTCATCTAAGGCACCGGAGGAAGCAGCAGGGCCTACCGGAACTGCGTCACAATCGCTCGCCATTCATTCCTATTTCTAGCACGCTCTCTTGCCTCTCTCACATCTATCCTCCTATCACCCAGAGCTTTCTTCACACCATCCATCCACCCAAACCTTGGCCTTCCTCTTGTACTTCTCCCATCAACTCTTGCATTCATCACCTTCTTTAGCAGACAACCATTTTCCATTCTCTCAACATGGCCAAACCACCTCAACACATTCATATCCACTCTAGCCGCTAACTCATTTCTTACACCCGTTCTCTCCCTCACCACTTCGTTCCTAACCCTATCTACTCGAGATACACCAGCCATACTCCTTAGACACTTCATCTCAAACACATTAAATTTCTGTCTCTCCATCACTTTCATTCCCCACAACTCCGATCCATAAATCACAGTTGGTACAATCACTTTCTCATATAGAACTCTCTTTACATTCATGCCCAACCCTCTATTTTTTACTACTCCCTTAACTGCCCCCAACACTTTGCAACCTTCATTCACTCTCTGACGTACATCTGCTTCCACTCCACCATTTGCTGCAACAACAGACCCCAAGTACTTAAACTGATCCACTTCCTCAAGTAACTCTCCATTCAACATGACATTCAACCTTGCACCACCTTCCCTTCTCGTACGTCTCATATCCTTACTCTTACCCACATTAACTCTCAACTTCCTTCTCTCGCACACCCTTCTAAATTCTGTCACTAGTCGGTCAAGTTTCTCTTCTGTGTCTGCTACCAGTACAGTATCATCCGCAAACAACAACCGATTTACCTCCCATTCATGGTCATTCTAATAATATATTTATAATATATATATATATATATATATATATATATATATATATATATATATATATATATATATATATATATATATATATAATCAAGCAAGGGTGTATCCTGTTACTAATTCATGGCTTACCTACAATCATAGAATAAAAATATATCACATTCTCCTTACATATACATTTTAGCTAAACATTTAGCATATAGTGTACCCCTTCAGAATGCATATTCATAAGTCTCATGTAGTGAGAGCAGGGTCTCTCATGAATATATGTTTGGGGTACTTAGATATATCAAATTACAATTTTCTTCCTAAAACACTGGACACTCAGACGAATTAAATAATAAAACTATAACGGGGACACTGGTTCAAGAATTTTGAAAATTTCTGAAAACCTGGATTTTTAGAGACAGGGGAGTTGAGAACAAAGCCATTATCTGTTAGCAGATGATGCGAACTCAAATTATATATGTGACAGAGGTAATTTCCCCTGAAATATCTAAAGTAACAATTTTTAGTGCATTGTCTCATTGTTGCACAAAACTTTTTATGTAACTAAGAGAGAGAGAGAGAGAGAGAGAGAGAGAGAGAGAGAGAGAGAGAGAGAGAGAGAGAGAGAGAGAGAGAGAGAGAGAGAGAGAGCAGTTTCCTTCAAGAGTGATTGATTGCAATAAAAAGTCATTGCCAGACCCGTTCTCCGAATCACAACAATAGTCTCTCCTTATATCTACAAAAAAAAAAAAAAGCTATTCAATGCCTGCCATATCTCTTTAAAAAAATATTATATTCACTCATGTCATGCATGCATATCTGATATAAGAAATCTTCCAACCGTATCTATGGTAAAATAGAATACAGTATACTCACCAACTACCTTTTCTATTCGCAATACAGAAAAATTTTGAGATTTAGATTAATACTCACAATCAAGAACATAGCACCGAGGAGAAGCGCCTTTGATCTAATTTCTAAATCTATAGGGAAATTGATGCTAAAGTTGTCGGCTTCTGATAAACTCTCGTTGCAGTATCCTTGCCACTTTTTCGTAATACTGCCGATCTGAGCGGAACCATGGGCCGTGACGATCTGGAAAATATATTGGAGTAGGTATTGGAGGTATTATTATTATTATTATTATTATTATTATTATTGTTGTTGTTGTTGTTTTTTTGTTATTGTTGTTGGGATCAGTATTGATATCACCAGTCAAATAAATCATGTTAAAATTAATCCTGCCTCAGTGGCCTTCATCTTGTAATTGAGCTTTGTATTGCTCGGATTTTCCATCTTTCAACACTACTGCCTTCCACCAATATATGTCCTGTTTGTCATCAGAAGGGGGAAACAAAATACGTAGAAAATTCTATAACTTTACCAAAAGTAAGCTTGTCAAAATAAGTAAAATTGAGTATGGTTGTTGCGCGTTACGAGAGCCCAGCAGTGACAGCACGCCTTCTAAACTTGACCTGTACCATAAGGGCATCTTAGCGAGTATCAACAGTATGAGAAGCCCATCAAGGACATTATTAAGAACAATATCCTGCCCGTTCAAGAGGACACCATCATAAACCTGATCATCTTTTATCAGTCTATGGGGATAAAATCCCTCATTATGAAGAATAACCTGGTCCCACTCATGCAAGACTTCTGAAGAAGTTCAGTGTTGTTTATTCCTATCAATGATTAGTCCGTGGATCTCGATCATTACATTGGAATTACGATGAGGAGACTCTCTAAAAGACTGTCCTACCACGTCCAACAGGGAGCCATCAAGATGCACCAAGTCCTCGGGCCCAACAAGAGCATGGTACGAGAAGACATCACAAATATCCCCAAGATCATCGGCAGTGCCACAGATAAGGCTCAAGATCCTGGATGCCCTGCACATCCAGCAAGAAAAACCGAACCTGAATACAACACAGATGTTCCTCCTCTCGTCCTGTAGTAGAAACACTTCCCAGCAACATGTAAATACTGACGAGGATGATAAGCGGCCCGGCAGCTTGCATGTCACTGACAGTCTCCCAGTGAGCCCCTCAGCCAATCAGCGAGCAGCTCGGGGCTCCCTGGATCTGAACTCTGAGCGGCTGAGCAGCTTGCCTGACTCCGAGCCCCGCCCAGGCAGTGAGTTTGCTAATTTGCATGCAGCACCAGGAGTTCTGCCTGTACTAACGCAAACCCTGACATCCACCCAGCTTCAATAGCCGTAAACAGAGTAGCAGCTTGACTGTGATGGAAACCCTACCGGGAAGTGCCTCAGTCAATGGGAGAGCAGCTCCATCCCAGAATAAATATGGACTTCACCCACGAGGACCAATCAGCGACCAGCGTCTGACTTGACAAACCAACCAAGCCATATAAGACAGTAGAGCCAGCTCAACCCACTTCATCCAGACAGCCTGGTGATGAGAGGAGACACCTGCACCCTCTTGTAACGGGTAGCAGCCAAACTCGATTATACTTATTTCGACCAATTTACTTTTCATAAAATTATCAAGTTTTTCCTATGTATATTGCTCCCCCTGACTGATGACAAACATAGCACAGTTTCTGGCAAAATGCAGTATCAATGAATGAAGGAGAATCCTAGCAATAGAAAAGCTCAACTTCAAGATAAATTCCACTGAGTAAGCGATCATTTTTATTGAAGCAAGCCTGAAAGAGAGCCTACTACCAAATTATTATTATTGTTGTTGTTGTTGTTATCATTATTATTATTCATCTAGATAACTAATTTGCCATTAAGGTTTAATGGAATACGATATTAATGTCCTAGCAAAGAAGACGAGTAAGAAGTGTGAAGTATTAAACATATCCTACTGATATGAGCAATAGAACCATGAAACTTTAAGAGTTGATGTTATTTAACTCGTGAGAATTCTTTCTCGTCTTAAACCCGTAAGCAATAAGTATCCCAGATAATAATTAATGATTCTACTTAAACCTAAATCGATTGAACATATATTCCATAAAGATAAATAAGACATTTGTACATATGGACATATCAGTTCCTGGTCCACCTCACTCTGAAGAAGTGCACCCAGCTATACCCTTACTGCGGGGTGGGTTACTGTGTTTAGCCCCGCCCACCACCTTCGCTATATCTTCCTACACTATCCGTCTGGTTACTCGCCACGAAATAAAAGTGTGATACGGTGCACTTTTTTCGGAGCGAGGTGGGCCAGGGACTCCTGTGTCCAACTGTACAGCATAGTTTACAGTGCTCCTTGAAAAGAGTTTGTAGCCAAATTCCGTCGTACTTTGAAATCAGTTGTTCATTTGACTCTACGGTTATTATTTCATTTTTCATTGTTTACTAAGTGGAAATGAATCTTGCCTCCAATAACTTAAAAGCATCTAAATACCTATAGTTTTAAACCATTACCTCATAAATGACATTATGGATTTGAGAATTTGAAATAACTATCAATAGTTTTTCTCGATTACCTTATACAGGACACAATGGATTACAAGAATTTGAAATAACAATCAATAGTTTTTCTCCATTACCTTATAAATGACGCCATGGATTTTAAGAATTTAAAATATTAATCAATAGTTTTTTCCTATTACCTTATAAATGACACCATGGATTTGAAGATTTCGAAATAACAATCAATAGCTTTCCTCCCCTAACCTTATAAATGACGCCATGAATTTATAACAGTCAATACTTTTTCCCTATTACCTTATAAATGACAATGTGGATTTTAAGAATTCGAAATAACAATCAATAGCTTTTCCACATTACCTTATAAATGACACCATGGATTTTAAGAATTCGAAATAACAATCAATAGTTTTTCTCCATTACCTTATAAATGACACCATGGATTTTAATAATTTGAAATACCAATCAATAGTTTTTCTTAATTACCTTATAAATGACACCACGGATTTTAAGAATTTGAAATGACTATCAATAGTTTTTCCCCATTACCTTATAAATGACACCATGGATTTTAATAATTTGAAATACCAATCAATAGTTTTTCTTAATTACCTTATAAATGACATCACGGATTTTAAGAATGTGAAATAACAATCAATAGCTTTTCTCCTCTAACCTTATAAATGACGCCATGAATTTATAACAGTCAATACTTTTTCCACATTACTTTACAAATGACACCATGAATTCATAACATTTAGTTGGTTTTCCCCATTACCTTATAAATGACAATGTGGATTTTAAGAATTCGAAATAATAATCAATAGTTTTTTCGTTACCTTGTAAATGTCACCGTGAATTTATAACAGTCAATAATTTTTCCCCATTACCTTATAAATGACCCCATTGATTTTATACAGTCTGAATGACTTCTGTTGGTTATTCCATGATTACCTTAAACTTGACATCGTCTCCACAGCCTGAGGTACACGTAGGCCCTATTACTCTGAGAACTTTATCGCCGGAGGCGTTGAAGAGGCTGAACTTCGACGCTAAGGGCGTGCAGAAAGACCATTCTTGACTTACAGTCCCTAGTGGGTTTCCAGGAGGACATGATACCTCGATTGTCTGAAAAAAATAAAGGTTTAATACATATATAAGCATTATAGTCAATTCTTTTTAGTAAGGCAGATTTGCACCAACTCGCAGGGGTGCTCTTTTCGTTCGGAAAAGTTTCCTGATCGCTGATTGGTTGGACATGATAATTCTAACCAATCAGATAGCAGGAAATTTTTCCGTGCTAAAAGGGCACCGCTGCGAGTCGGTGCAAATGCGCCTCATTAAAAAATAGACTATAAGTTACAACTACCAGTAAATTGCTATATTCATTTCGTACAGCTATCCAGGTAAATGCAGACAAAGAAGAAGATCCAGGTAAAGAAAATGTCCTAAACGGATTGCAAAAGTTATTTGCAATATTTGTTAGAATTTGATTTTTTATTAATAAAAATAAATACATTATGTAATTGAATAAGCGAATGAGTAATAACGGATATTTTGATCAACTGTTTGTAGAAAATGATGAAGACGGATTTCAAAAGTTATTTATAATATTTGTTAGGATTGAATTGGTTTTTGATAAATAGAATTAATAAATATATTACATAATTGAATAAGCAAACGGGTAAAAACATAGATATTTTAATAAATTGATTTTCATAGAAAATGATCTAGATGGATTTCCAAATTTATTTGCAATATTTGTTAGATTTGAATTGGTTTTTGATAAAGAAAAATTAAATATATTATATGATTGAATAAACAAATAAATAAAAACATAAATATATTGATAAATTCATTTTCATAGAAAATGATCAAGATGGATTTCAAAAGTTATTTGCAATATATGTTAGAATAAAATTAGTTCTTAATAAATATAATAAATGAATATATTATATGATTGAATAAGCAAATGAATAAGAACATAAATATGTTAATGAATTTATTTTCATTGAAAATTATCAAGTTGGATTTCAAAAGTTATTTGCAATATTTGTTAAAATTAGATTGTTTCGTTAATAAATGAAATCAATAAATATATATTATTGAATAAGCAAATAAATGATGACCTAGAGACGTTAATAAAATTGTATTCAAGAAGAGTAAAAAAAAAAAAAGCGAAATGAGTTAACACAAAATCGAAGGGCTTGAAAAACATTCTTAACCCGTTGACCAACATCTTTGCAACGCCGCTATATGCCTTCCCATTCTTTCTCTCTCTCTCTCTCTCTCTCTCTCTCTCTCTCTCTCTCTCTCCTGCAAGGTGAAGGCAGGACAGCAAAAGCTGTTACACCTGAAAGGGTGGCTCGCTCTCTCTATCTCTCTCTCACCTGTAATATGAAGGCAGGACAGCAAAAGCTGTTACGCCTGAAAGGATACTCTCTCTCTCTCTCTCTCTCTCTCTCTCTCTCTCTCTCTCTCTCTCTCTCTCTCTCACCTGTAAGGTGAAGGCAGGACAGCAAAAGCTATTACACCTAAAAGGACGTCTCTCTCTCTCTCTCTCTCTCTCTCTCTCTCTCTCTCTCTCTCTCTCTCTCTCTCTCACCTGTAAGGTGAAGGCAGGACAGCAAAAGCTGTTACACCTGAAAGGACGGCTAAGGTGAAGGATTTCTTGATCCTCGTGGTCAAGAAAGGCAATGTCGAAGGCTCGGATTGACCCGCAGACGTGGCGGAGACAGTAGTTGGTGTGTTCAACTGCTCTGAAGAACTCGTAACCGCTGTTGTTCTTCAGGATGTATTGGTTGTTCGTCTCGCATCCCGGGAGAACTGAAATGATAACGTGGAGTGAAGCAATGTTGGCAAGAGTCTACTAAGTAGTAATTTTTTTTTTTTCTTTTTTTTAAATGTATAAAATTCTTCTTTGTTATTTGTGGTGACTTGGCGTTACTGCCATTGCCTTGTGATTGCCGCCAGACTTGGGTTTGAGTCCCGTTCATACTTGTTAGTTTCTTTGATCGCTGCAACCTCAACATCCGTGTTGGCTAAGGATAGGGTTTCGGGGAGCCTATAGGTCTATCTGCTGAATCATTAGCAGCCATTGTTTGGAGAGGTTGCTTAAGCGCTGATCATATGTATATATGGTCAGTCTCTAGGGCATTGTCCTGCTCGATAGCGTAATGTCACTGTCCCTTGCCCCTGCCATTCATGAGTGGCCTTTAAACCTTTAAAATCTTGCTAAGGGTTTGTATTATTTAATTATTTGTCTCTTGTTTGTGAGCAACTTTACACAAAAGCTACTGTACTGATTTTAAAATTCATCTTTGTTATTGCCTTCTCCAAAATCTTGGTGTGTATTCACCCTTATCTGTTTAGTATATATATCTTTTTTTTTTATATGTGAGTACCTTTACACAAAAACTACTGTATCGATTTTGATCAAACTTGATAGTCATGTTGTATATGCCCTAGGGATGAATATAAGATTTTGGTTAAAGTACATCAACGTAGAAGTACTCACCAGTAATTTGAAAACAGTTACAATGTTAATTAAATTATAAATATTTCTCTAGTTATTTTTTTGTTTGTAAACAACATTACTCTAAAACTACGGAACCAATTTCAACGAAACTTAGTGGACATGTGGGATATGACCCAAAGAAAAATCCAGTAGATTTTGAAGAAAATACATTGAAGCACAAGTACGCAGTGGAGTCAAAAGCTAATTGAGACAGGTTGGCGTGGCGATGGCCTTCTCTCTACCGAGTGCCTCTCTAGATGAGAATGAAATGGATATCTTGTGTAGAATGGCACTGGCACTAAATTTCAGTCAAAAATTTAATTTAGGATGTATGTTAAATCTATGAAGGTAATTTTCTAGAATATCTTAAGAATATATGTTTGGATGATCTGCTGTATTGTCGTTTAGCTTCTAATTGTTTCAAAGATTTGTGTAATTGCTCACAAGATATATTCTCTCCTGTTGCCTACAAAGAAATTGCCAATTATTTAATATTACTGAAGTAATTGAAAGTAAGTTTCAAATGATAATTAATCGTTATTTCTTTTGATATTTTATGGTGTTCACTTTCTGTTACACTTTTTCTTAGAAACTTGTCTTATTCATCATAATCCATTAGAGATTATGCATTTTTATCGTCCATTTTAGATAGAACTTATTAACGTCTTTCTTCTCTATCAATATGATTAATGAATAGCTTGCCTGTATTCCTTTTAAAATAGGTCGAATTATGAACCTTTTATTTTCAATTTATGATAAATAAACTTATTGTCTTCCCTTTGAGATAGAAAAGATTACGAATCTTCGAATAATAGAGAACCACCAATCTTTCCTTTGAAATTATTAAACTTATATATTCTCCATATTCCTATGGATCTCCTTCAACCCGTGGAAATTAATCATCATGTAATTTGGAGAATATTAGTACCAGAACTATCATTAATAGAGCCGTCAAATAGAGTGTAAATTAACACCGAAATTTATAATTACTGATATATGCATACTTCCGTTGCGTTTTTAAATTGAACCTTATTTATTTACGACTCAGAAATAGTAGTTTTGGGATTGTTTCTATGACAGTTTGATTTATAATTTGTACGTTCATCGCTCTCGCTTTTATGGTTTTAATTAAATTTCCTTTTATTTATTTATAACAAACGATATCGGCGTCAATGATCTTCGTTGTCGGGATGCCACAAACCTCAAAATCAATCAATCATTCACTCTGCCAATTCCTGCTCAAACCTATAGTTTCTTTGGTCGCTGCAACCTCCCCATCTTTGTGAGCTAAGGTCGGGTTTTTTGGGGGAGCCTATAGGTCTATCTGCCGAGTCATCAGTAGCCATTGCATGGCCCTCCTTGGTCCTAGCTTGGATGGAGAGGGGCTTGGGCACTGATCATATGTATATACGGTCAGTCTGTAAGACATTGTCCTGCTTGCTTGGGCAGTGTCATTGTCCCTTGCCTCTGCCATTCATGGGCGATCTTTAAACGATCATGGGATATAAATAGAGAACTGTTTTCTTATGGAACCTTTTCAGTATCTCTCATAGACGGATTTCATTTATAATAATTCTGAATTTTTAAAACAATTACATTTTATTTCGAATACTATAGTCCATTTCTTTTAGCGAGTCATATTTGCACCGACTCGCAGCGGTGCCATTTTAGCTCGGAAAAGTTTCCTGATCGCTGATTGGTTGGACAAGATAATTCTAACCAATCAGCGATCAGGAAACTTTTCCGAGCTAAAAGGGCACCGTTGGGAGTCGGTGCAAATATGACTCGCTAAAAGAAATGGACTATAGACGGAAGATTCCTGTTTAGCGCGAAGAATTGAGCAAGATCATTAACTACATGAAGGGCTGCATTATCGAACGAGCAAATGAGCACAAACTATCCACGCTGCCATTTTACCCTATGGCCAGCAATCGTTGGAGTCGCTCAGATGAACGAGACGTAGAGATTGGGCTGAGTAATCCCGAGCTAATCCAGGATTCGAGTTGCGGATTTAGGATTAGCTAGGATCGATTTGGGATTGCCATCTCTGTGTGCGTTTTGTAGGATTTATCATTAAGAAAGAGATTTTAGAACGCACAGAATTGAATTCGTGTACAGTATATGTACATATGTATATTTGCCCTCGCCAAGATTTTTCGAAGAGTATGTATTCACCTCTGTCTGTTTGTTAGTTTATTTATCTATTTGTTTGTGAAAAACTTTACACAAGATCTACAGAGCCAATTTCAAAGAAACTTGGTGAACATTTGGGATATAACCTAAGGACAAATCCATTACATTTTGAAGAAAATACATCGAAGTAAAAGTACTCAGTAGAGTTAAAAGCAAAATTAGATTGCTTGGGCTGAAGTAGGCTAACTACTGAATGCCCCTCTAGTTGTATTATATAGCACAGCAGTATTCATTATTATTATTATTATTATTATTATTATTATTATTATTATTATTATTATTATTAGCTAAGTTTCAATCCTAGTTGGAAAAGCAAGATGCTATAAGCCCAAGGTATCCAACAGGGAAAATAGCCCAGCGATGAAAGGAAATAAATAAACAATATGAGAAATAAAGAATAATTAAAATATCTTAAAAACAGTAATAACATCAAAACGGCTATTTCATATAAACTATAAAAAGGCTTATATCAACCAGTTCAACATAAAAACATTTGCTGCAAGTTTGAACTTTTGATGTTTATTAGTAGTGTACTAAAAAAAATCAGGACTTACTTTCGAAGTTCATTAGTAGTATAACACAAAATCAGGACTTACTTTCGAAGTTCATTAGTAGTATAACACAAAATCAGGACTTACTTTCAAAGCTCATTAGTAGTATAATACAAAATTAGGACTTACTTTCAAAGTTCATTAGTAGTATAACACAAAATCAGGACTTATTTTCGAACTTCATTAGTAGTATAACCCAAAATCAGGACTTACTTTCGAAGATCATTAGTAGTGTAATACAAAATCAGGACTTACTTTCGAAGATCATTAGTAGTGTAATAAAAAATCAGGACTTACTTTCGAAGTTCATTAGCAGTATGATACAAAATCAGGACTTACTTTCGAAACTCATTAGTAGTATAGTACAAAATCAGGACTTACCTTCGAAGTTCATTAGTAGTAAAATACAAAATCAGGACTTACTTTCAAAGTTCATTAGTAGTATGATACAAAATCAGGACTTACTTTCAAAGTTCATTAGTAGTATAATACAAAATCAGGACTTACTTTCGAATTTCATTAGTAGTATAATACAAAATCAGGACTTAGTTTCGAAGTTCATTAGTAGTATAATACAAAATCAGGACTTACTTTCGAAGTTCATTAGTAGTATGATACAAAATCAGGACTTACTTTTGAAGTTCATTAGTAGTATAATACAAAATCAGGACTTACTTTTGAAGTTCATTAGTAGTATAGCACAAAATCAGGACTTTCGAAGTACTGTATATTAGTAGTGTAATACAAAATCGGGACTTACTTTCGAAGTTCATTAGTAGTGTAATACAAAATCAGGACTTTCGAAGTTCATTAGTAGTATAATACAAAATCAGGACTTACTTTCAAAGTTCATTAATAGTATAACACAAAATCAGGACTTGCTTTCGAATTTCATGAGTAGTATGATACAAAATCAGGACTTACTTTCGAAGTTCATTAGTAGTATAATACAAAATCAGGACTTACTTTCGAAGTTCATTAGTAGTATAATACAAAATCAGGACTTACTTTCGAAGTTCATTACTAGTATAATACAAAATCAGGACTTACTTTCGAAGTTCATTAGTAGTATAATACAAAATCAGGACTTACTTTCGAAGTTCATTAGTAGTATAATACAAAATCAGGACTTACTTTCGAAGTTCATTATTAATACAAAATCAGGACTTACTTTCGAAGTTCATTAGTAGTATAACACAAAATCAGGACTTTCGAAGTATATTAGTAGTGTAATACAAAATCTGGACTTACTTTCGAAAACCTCACATTTCTGCTTAACCAAGACTGTATCGAGCTGGGCCAGGTATTCTAAGCCTGGAGGCCCGATGTAGGTCATTTCGATTTCCTCTCAACAAAACTGCTCCTGAAAAAGAGGATAGAAATTAATAAAAACAATTTATGTTGTGATATAAAAGGACATTTTTTATCATTTTGAATGAAAAAAATATTGTTTTGAAAAAGAGGATAATTAATACAAACAGTTTATGGAGTGATATCAAAGGAAAATTTTTATCATTTTGAATGAAGGAAATATTGTTGGAAGTAATATGATAATTTTTGAAAAAGAGGATAATAAAAAACAATTTATGGAGTGATATAAAAGGAAAATGTTTATAATTTTGAATGAAGGAAATATTGTTGGAAGTAATATAATAAATTTTGAAAAAGAGGATAGAAATTGAAAATAATTTATGGAGTGATATAAAAGGAATATTTTTATTATTTTGAATGAAGGAAATATTGTTGGAAGTAATATGATAATTTTTGAAAAAGAGGATAGAAATTAATAAAAACAATTTATGGATTGATATAAAAGGAAAATTTTTATCATTTTAAATGAAGGAAATATTGTTGGATGTAATATGATAATTTTTGAAAAAGAGGATAGAAATTGATAAAAACAATTTATGGAGTGATATCAAAGGAAAATTTCTATCATTTTGAATGAAGGAAATATTGTTGGAAGTAATATGATAATTTTTGAAAAAGAGGATATAGATTGATAATAACAATTTATGGGGTTATATAAAAGGTAAATTTTTATTATTTTCAATGAAGGAAATATTGTTGGAAGTAATATGATAATTTTTAAAAAAGAGGATAATAAATAAATGTAATTTATGGAGTGATATCAAAGGGAAAATTTTATTATTCTGGGTGAAGGAAATATTGTTGGAAGTAATATGATAATTTTTGAAAAAGAGGATAGAAATTAATAAAAATTTATGGAGTGATATAAAAGGAAAATTTTTATCATTTTGAATGAAGGAAATATTGTTGGAAGTAATATGATCATTTTTGAATAAGAGGATAGAAATTAATAAAAACTATTTATGGTGTGATATCAAAGGAAAATTTTTTTCATTTTGAATGAAGGAAATATTGTTGGAAGTAATATGATAATTTTTGAAAAGGATAGAAATTGATAAAAACAGTTTAAGGAGTGATACAAAGGCAAAATTGTTATAATTTTGAATGAAGGAAATATTGTTAGAAAGTAATATGATAATTTTTGAAATAGAGGATAGAAATTAATAAATGCAATTTATGGAGCGATATCAAGGGGAAAATTTTATTATTATTTTTGGGTGATGGAAAGACACTTAGTGTTTAATATGATGATTTTAGAAATGTCCTCATTTCTTATATGTGAATAGTAAAGGAAACCGTATTTTTATTTCATATTCAAGTTAGAAAGGAAATCTAGATTTTAAATCCATTTGACATTGTTCAAAGATGAAATATTCTGTAGCAAATAGTTATGATTATCAACCTCTCTTTATCTAATATTCAGAAAAGTTTATAGTGATTATATGTCATGGTAACTTGTACAGGAAAAAACTAATGAAAATTTTTATTAATACATACACATTATTATTATTATTATTATTATTATTATTATTATTATTATTATTATTATTATTATTATTATTATTATTATTATTATTGTTATTATTATTATTCAAATAGACCACGGATTTGCCACTAAGGTTTTATGGACTATGATATTTATGTTTGAGCAAAGAAGTCGGAAAATTTTCGTGATCTTATTATTATTATTATTATTATTATTATTATTATTACTATTATTATTATTATTATTATTAATAGCTAAGCTACAACCCTAGTTGCAAATGCAGTATGCTATAAGCCCAAGGACTCCAACAGGGAAAAATAGCCCAATGAGGAATTGAAATAAGGTAATAAATAAACTATATGAAAAGTAATGAACAATTAAATTAAGATATTTTAAGAAATAGGTAAAGCATTAATGGATATTTATGTGATCATAGATCTTCGAAAATAATTATTCCATTTTTATTTTATTTATTTAACTGCCTTTTCAAGTAAAGAATCTTGTAATAACTATTACTTTCTTAACTTACGACCACCTAAACTTTAATAAATTGTGAACTAATGGGAAAATCCTTAAATCCATTTAGAAAATAATAGAATGCATTCTAATATATTGCATTCTATCCACCTTATGACACTACACCCAAATAAATTCCAAGCCAAATGCAATGGAATATTATATAAATCCTCTAAAATACTTAGTTGATTAATTCCCAAGGTCTATGTTCAGTTTAACATAAATTGCCAACAGCTCCCTTTTCTTGTCTCCCTCTACAATACATAGCAACTAAATGCACTTAAGAGAATAAGTCATTGTTTATACTAATATTTAAAACTGGTTGTTCTAGCTGTATCTTTACATAATTACAATGATGTTTTAGTTAGAACTTGTAACGTTAAGTATCGATATATATATATATATATAATTTATTGCTAAAACTATTCTTATTAAATAATCATAAAGTTCTTGTGTTTTTCATAACATAATCTGAATATTATAAATTTATTGCAGAATAATTATATTGGAAGTTCATTCCATAATAGTGGATGAAGTTTGAAAACTAAATTTCTAGTTTATGACCACTAGTTTTTAGTGACCCAACCTATGGAATTCAAACATACCCATAGGTTCAGTGTTTACCTATTTTTCGTCCATCTTACTGTCCAGACACTTGTAACTTTTATTACCTCTGCCAACGAAGTTGGAAGGAGGTTACGATTTAACCCCCGTTTGTGTGTTAGTGAACACCTTGTTGGTCATAATTTTAATCGTAGAGTAATGAAACTTGCATGGATTAACTGTTATGTAAAAAGCTGTAAATGGTTAAATTTTGGAAGGTCAAGGTCATAGGTCAGTCAAGCAAACTATCCAATTCACGTAATCAGCCATAAGTTTGGACATCGTTGCCACAGAGACTTCAAACTTATTTCCTATTTGAGCGTGTGTAAATTCACGCCAGTCAATACATGTTGAGGTCAAAGGTCAAGATGAAGTCGAGATAAAATTCGAGAAATAAGCTGCCGCAGCGGAAGTCTGCGCTCTAATGAGTGCCCCTCTATTTTCATAATGATATTGTCGAGTTTTCTCCCAATGATGAACGACCTCTCTCTCCCAAAATTCTGTAAATCTAAATGCATAAAGTATATATGATGTTTAAATCAGAATGTAATTTTACAAGTTCCATTAAAATGATGGCCTTAACTAGGCTCCACATGGCACTAGAAGAGTTGGAAGATCCAGGCCTACTTGGCTGAGGATTATGAAACATGAAGTGGGAGATGATGAATGGAGAAGTATTGATTTATAAGCTGAAGATAGAGACGACTTGCGGAATCTAACCGAGGCCCTTTGCGCCAATAGGCGTAGGTGGAGATGATGATGATTATAAAAGATGATGATATATTGGGGGTCAACTTCAGAAGATGTTACATAGATTTTTAGTACATAGGTGATTTTTATAAATACTATAATGACTTAATTTCTTTAGTACATGTAAAAGGCAGTTTATCAAGAGGACTAAAATGTTTAAAAGTCCGCTCATGAATGACAGAGGCAAGTGACAGTGACATTGCCATATGCAGGACAAAGCCCTAGAGACTGACCATAGATACATATGATCAGCTTCCAAGCCCACTCTCCACCCAAAGCTAGGACCAAGGGGGCCAGGCAATGGTTACTGATGATTTAGCAGATGGACATATAGGCTCCCACAAAGCCCCCATCCCTAGCTCACAAGGATGGCGAGGTTACAACGATCAAAGGAACGAACGAGTTTGAGCGGAACTCGAACCCCAGTCTGGCGTTCACCAGTCAGGGACGTTACCGCATCGGCCATCACAACCCATAGTTCCGGTTTAAAATTCATGTTTGGGAACTGAGCGAGCGGATGTTTGGGCTTAAAATTATTCTAATATTATTTGCGGCCAAACTTAATTTTACATTAATAAGAAAGACGTCTTTTCACCTTTTCTTGATATATCATACATCGTTATTTAGATATCATTTCTCAGGACACTTCCAGAAATGCAAATTCTTCATTTTGCTTCTCAGAGTTTGTTTGATATATATATATATATATATATATATATATATATATATATATATATATATATATATATATATATATATATATATTCACTCTATAAAGACAGACGACTACAATCATGGATTTTATTAATATATTCGAAAAATAAGTATAAGAAATAATTTCCTAAAGGATATATAATTGAAAATATTGCTTATAAATAAACTTCATGAATGTACCACAACAACAACAACAACAACAACAACAGCAAATGCAGCCGTTCCTACTCCACTGCAGGAAAATAGCCTGAGACGTGTATTGGTCATGTCTGAGCTTTGGCTATTTTAATTACCTCGCCAGCCACTGCAGATTGGTTATGGTGGAAGACTTTTGTCTGATCGCTCATTGCAAATCTAGGATTGATTCTCTCTTAATTCTGCTGCAAACCAACCTATTATGATTGTCCTTGACTAGCACAGCATTGTTAATCTAGTGGATACACAAACCTCTTTCACCGTGTTAAGAAAACAAACCTAATTTTAATCGGAAATTCTTAGTAAAAGTATCCGGTTCTGAACCGTATTTCCGTAGAATACAGGCGACCGTAATTTTGATAAACTACTTTCTTATTATCTTTTACGTGTTGGTGATCGCAATACCACTCCTGAGGTTAATATATAGGATTTTAGAACGGTAAATTCCTGATAAAATTTACTCCACGATTTTTTTTTTATTTTTTTTATTTTTTTTTTATTTTACGCACATTTGTTCGTCAGTATACGCTGCCTTTAATTCACCGGACGCACAATTCCGTAAGTTCTATCAATAAGGGATTTAAAAGGAAACTGAAATCGTACGCCTGTGAGGATGACGTAAACGCCTCGTTGCCATAGCAACGATCCTAAAGATATCCTAAGTTTCCTAACTGCCAGAACGTCTCTTAATGTTATTTGATTGTCGTTTTCCTTCTCGTACAGGGCATGTTTGTTGACATATTAAACAAACATCATTTATAAATAGATCGATTTATCAGGGTGATAAAGATATTTGTAGACATATTAAACAAACTTTTCATTTATAAATAGATCGATTTATTAGGGTGATAAAGAAAAACTTTTTCATTTATAAATAGATCGATTTATCAAGGTGATAAAGAAATTTGTTGACATATTAAACAAACTTTTCATTTATAAATAGATCGATTTATCAAGGTGATAAAGAAATTTGTAGACATATTAAACAAACTTTTCATTTATAAATAGTTCGATTTATCAGGGTGATAAAGAAATTTGTGGACATATTAAACAAACTTTTCATTTATAAATAGATCGATTTATCAGGGTGATAATGAAATTTCTTGACATATTAGACAAACTTTTCATTTACAAATAGTTCGATTTATCAGGGTGATAAAGAATTTGCTGACATATTAGACAAACTTTTCATTTATAAATAGATTGATTTATCAGGTTGATAAAGAAATTTAAATTTTAGGTAGATGTTATTTCGTAATGGATGGATTTATTTCTCTATTATAACATTTTTTTTTCATTATTTGTTGTTGATCTTGAAAGTCTTATTTTGCTGTAAGATTTCTTATTGAAAACAAATAACTATATGTATTGGAATGTTGGTTTCAAGTAATAATAATAATAATAATAATAATAATAATAATAATAATAATAATAATAATAATAATCTTCAGCATTGATCTTTGGCCCACTCGTTGATTCATGGCCATTTTCTAAAGACGTTTCCAAACCCTCTTTATCTTGCGCTAAATTCATTCATGTAACATTTTCAATTCCCTCCATGTTGAGACCCTCCTTGAGGAATCTATAGATCTATAGTGTTAACTATAATAATAATAATCTATCTATCTATCCATCTATCTCCATCTACCATAGCACTTCCCCCAATTTTTGTTGGAATTTGACATTTAAAAAGAAACAAAAGGGAACTTTTCCTCTCTTCGCTCCTCCCAGCCTGACGAGGGATTCGGCTGAGTTTGGTTTGTACTGCTAGGGTGCCACAGCACCCGCTGCCCCCGTCCCGTCTTCCACCACAAATGAAGCTTCATGTGCTGAATCCCCTTCTGGGCCTACCTCAGCGGTCACCTTAGGTAGCAGAAGGGCCTATCGGAACTGCATCTCAATAGTTCACCATTCATTTCTGTACTCTTGTATTCATCACCACCCTCAGCAGACGATTATTCTCCATTCTCTCTACATAGCCAAACCACCTCAATACATTCTTCTCCACTCTAGTTGCTGGTTCATTCCTCACACCATTTCTCACTATTACTACTTCATTTCTAACCCTATCCAATAGAGATACACCAGCCATACTCCTCAGACACTTCATCTCGAACACATTTCCTCTGTCACTTTCATTCTCCACAACTCCCATCCATACATCTTAGTTGGTACAATCACTTTTCCATACAGAATTCTCTTTACATTCATCCCTAACCTTCTATTCTTTATCAATAATAATAATAATAATTATGATTATTATTATAATAATAATAATAATAATAATAATGATAATAATAATAATAAACCCCACATCTCCTTTCTTTTTTCAATCTTGCTGTCTAACCCTTCTTAGATTTTATTTCATAGAGTAAATTCAAGGATTTTTCCAAGTAGAACTTTACCCTCCACTATCAAAGCACAACTCAAAGTAGCCAAAAATTAATGTAATCATACCATTAAACCCATAAACTCTAAGAAATAATATTTTTTTAACAACTTACACAGATTTTCTTGCAACGCCCTCTGTGAACTCAAGGAGAATCTTCACAGGTGAATGATTGGAGAGTCGACTTGTTGAAGATAGAATATTTCAGTCTTTCGGATTGAATGGTAATGATTGCACCAGATTGAGGGGTCCTGATTGTTCAACTGAAATACATAAATGAAAGTAGATTAGAACAAAGAATGTAATTCAAATTGCTTGAGTAACAGAGTGAACTACACGTATGAATTGATGATGAGAGTATTAATACACAGACACACACGTGTATATATATATATATATATATATATATATATATATATATATATATATATATG
>NC_090744.1:118721753-118729253 GCF_036898095.1 Palaemon carinicauda | reverse complement strand
GTAGGGGTGGAGGACTACATTTTGGTATGTAGGGAAAAGAGAAATACTTTTTGGTTTATGGGGCAGGAGGACTACTTTTTGGCATGTAGGGGTGGAGGACTACATTTTGGTATGTAGGGAAAAGAGAAATACTTTTTGGTTTATGGGGCAGGAGGACTACTTTTTGGCATGTAGGGGTGGAGGACTACATTTTGGTATGTAGGGACTAGAGAAATACTTTTTGGTTTATGGGGTAGGAGGACTACCTTTTGGCATGTAGGGGTGGAGGACTACATTTTGGTATGTAGGGACTAGAGAAATACTTTTTGGTTTATGGGGCAGGAGGACTACTTTTTGGTATTTAGGGCAGGATGACTACCTTTTGGCATGTAGGGGTAGAGGACTAAGTTTTGGTATGCAGGGCTAGAGGAATACATTTTGTTATATAGGGGTGGATGACTACATTTTGGTATGAAGAGCTAGTTGACTACGTTTTAGCACGTAAGGGTGGAGAACTTCATTTTGGTATGCAGGGCTAGAGGAATATTTTTTGGTATGGAGGGCAGGAGGACTACTTTTGCGTAGATAGGGAAGGGGGACTACTTTTTTGGTATGGAGGGCAGGACGACTACTTTTTTGGTAGGTAGGACAAGAGGACTACTTTTTGGTTTGTAGGGCAGGAGGACTACCTTTTGGTAGGCAGGGAAAGGGGACTACTTTTTGGTATGGAGGGCAGGAGGACTGCTTTTTGGTCGGTAGGGAAGGAGGACTACTTTTGGTAAGTAGGGAAGGGGGACTACTTTTTGGTATGTAGGGAAGGAGGAATACTTTTTGGTATGTAGGTCAAGGGGACTACTTTTTGGTATGTAGGGAAGGAGGAATACTTTTTGGTGTGTAGGGCAGGAGGACTACATTTTGGTATGGAGGGTGGAGGACTTATTTTTTGGTAGGTAGGGCTAGTGGATACGTTTTGGTATTTAAGGGTAGAGAACTACTTTTTGATATGTAAGGCTAGAGGACTAATTTTTGATATGTAGGGCTAGAGGTCTACTTTTTGATGTGTAGAACTAGAAAACTACATAATGTTATGTAGGGTTGGAAGACTACATTTTGGTATGTAGGACAGGTGGACTACTTTTTGACCAGGGGGTGGGGGGAGGACTACCTTTTGAAACAAAAGGTTCGATAACTACTTTTTGGTATGTAGGACAGGAGGACTACCTTTTGATAAGTAGGGGTGAAGGACTGCGTTTTGGTAATTACTGCTAGAGGACTACTTTTTTGTATGTAAGGCTAGAGTACTACTTTTTGATATGTAGGGCTAGAGGACTACTTTTTGGTGTTTAGAAATAGAGGTCTATTTTTTTTAGGTAGGGCTGGAGGACTACTTTTTGGTGTGTAGAACTAGGGGACAACTTACTGTTATGCAGGGTTTGGGGACTACCTTTTGGTATGTATGGCTAGAGGACTACTTTTTGGTATGCAAGGCTGGAACACTACTTTTAAGAATGTAGGCCTCCTTTTTTTTTTTTTTTGGTATGTAGGGCTTGAGGACTATTTTTCGATATGTTTGGCCTGAGGACTACTTTTTGGTATGTAGGGCAGGAGGACTATTTTATTGGTATGTAGGGCAGGAGGAATACCTTTTGGTACATAGGGAAGGAAGACCATGTTCTGGTATGTAGGGCAGGAGGAATATTTTTTGGTACGTAGGGGAGGAGGGCTATTTTAAGTATGTAGGGCAGGACTATTTTTTTTTTTTTTTTTGTATGTAGTGCAAGAGGATTATTTTTGGTATGTAGCGCAGGAGGAGTACTCTTTGGTATGGAGGGCCCGAAGACTATTTTTTGTTATGTACAGTATTAGGACTATTTTTTGGTATGTAGGGCAGGACGACTATTTTTTTTTTTTTTGGTATATAGGCCAGGAGGACTATTTTTCGGTATGTAGGGCAGGAGGACTATCTTATTATTATTATTTTTATTTGCTAAGCTACAGCCCTAAATGGAGAAGCACGATGCTATAGGCCCAGGGGCCCCAACAGGGAAAATAGCCCACTAAGGATAGGAAAGAAGGAAAAAGTAAATATTTCAAGAACAGAAACAACACTAAAATAAATACTTCCTATATAAACTATAAAAACTTTTACCAAAATAAGAGGAACGAAATTAGATAAAATAGTGTGTCCGAGTGTACCCTCAAGCAAGAGAACTCTAACCCAAGACAGTGGAAGACCATGGTACAGAGGGTATGGCACTACCCAAGACTAGAGAACAATGGTTTGATTTTGGAGTGTCCTTCCTCCTAGAAGAGCTGATTACCATAGCTAAAGTCTCTTCTACCCTTAACAAGAGGAAAGTAGCCACTGAACAATTACAGTGCAATAGTTAAGGTTAACCCCTGGGGTGAAGAAGAATTGTTTGGTAATCTCAGTGTTGTCAGGTGTATGAGGGCAGAAGAAAATCTGTAAAGAATAGGCCAGACTATTCGGTGTATGTGTAGGCAAAAGGAAAGTGCACCGTAACCAGAGAGAATGATCCAATGTAGTACCGTCTGGCTAGTCAAAGGACCCCATAACTCTCTAGCGGTAGTGTCTCAACGGGTGGCTGGTTCCCTAGCCAACCTACTACTGTAAGGTAAGAGGACTATCTTATGGTATGTAGGGCAGGAAAACTACTTTTCGATATGTAGGGCAGGAGGACTATTTTACTGGTATGTAGGTCAGGAGGACTACATTTTAAATGTAGGGCTGCAGGAATACTTTTTTGGTTTGTGGGGTAGGAGGACTACCTTTTTGGTATGTAGGGCTGGAGAACTACTTTTAGGTATGTAGAGCTGGAGGACTATTTTTTTTATTTTTTATGTACAGCCGGAGGACTACCTTTTGTTATAAAGTGCTAGAGGACTTCTTTTTGTTATTTAGGGCAGGAGCACTACTTTTCGATATGTAGGAGAGGAGGACTACTTTTTGGTATGTAGGACAGAAGGACTACATTTTGTTGTATGGTGCTTAAGGACTATTTTTTGCATATGTAGGGTAGGAGGACTACTTTTTGGTATGTAGGGCTAAAGGACTATTTTTCGATAGGTAGGGCAGAAGGACTGCAATTTGGTATGTTGTTTAGAAGGACTACCTTTTAGTATGTAGGCCTAGAGGTCTACTTTTTTTACATTTGGGGATGGAGGACTACTTTTTAGTATGTAGGGCTGGAGAACTACTTTTTGGTATGTAGGGCAGGAGTACTACTTTTTGGTGTGTAGGGCTAAAAGACTACTTTTTGGTATGTAGAGCTAGAAGACTACTTTTTAGTATGTAAGGGCAGGAGGACCACTTTTTGTTATGTGGGGGCAGTGGAATACTTTTCGATATGTAGGGTTGAAGGACTACTTTTTATTATGTACGGCTGGAGGACTTCTTTTCGATATATAGAGCTGGAGGACTACGTTTTGATATGCAGGGCGGGACGACTACTTTTTGGTGTCTAGGGCAGGAGAACTACTTTTTGTGATGTAGGGCTGAAGGAGTAAGATAGGAGAGGAGTATGTTAAGCTAATCCTGAAAAGGAAAGACATATCTCTGTAGTAGTATCTTAATGTTTTCGTAAGATATTTTCTTTTTTGCATATTTCTTATTATGGAATATTAAAATTTTATTTAATTACCCCTTTTCAAGGATGTATAAGTTTGGAGTTAGCTTAACTGGTTGTTTATGTGGGTGGGAGCTTGTTTGCCTATCTTGTTGTCATTAAAAATATGCAGAAAAAAAAGATGAGTTTTATTTCTGCCAAAATTGCAAAATTGGATTTGGAAGAGATATGAATTTAAAAGTTAGTTTTGCGTCTTAAACGATATTATTGATTTAATTGTAATCACATTTAATCAAACCAGTTATCTAGCAGGTATTATTCAACAGGTCCTGTTTAGCAAGTCATATTTAAAAGTCCATTTTTGAAGGTCCTACTTAGCAGGTGCTACATAGATTGTCCTTAGCAGATCCTACTTCGAATGCTCTACTTAGCAGATCCTACTTCGAATGCTCTACTTAGCAGGTCCTACATAAAATGTCCTTAGCAGATCCTACTTAGAATGTCGTACTTGGCAGTTGCTACATAAAATGTCCTTAGCAGATCCTACTTCGAATGTCCTACTTAATAGGTCCTACATAGAATATCCTTCTTAGCAGGTCCTACATAGAATGTCCTACTTAGCAGGTCCTACATAGAATATCATTCTTAGCAAGTCCTACTTAGAATGTCCTACTTAGCAGGTCCTACATAGAATATCATTCTTAGCAGGTCCTACATAGAATGTCCCACTTAGCAGGTCCTACTACTTAGAAGGTCCTACATATAATGTCCTTCTTAGCAGGTCCTACTCCTACTTAAAAGGTCTCACTTAGCAGGTCCTACGTTGAAATGTTCACGAAAGTAAGACTTCTCTTTCGTTGAATTCTCTTTGCGTGATGCAAATTCTTTCTCTTGCTTTCGCAGATCCTTGGTGACAGGAGATCCTGGGTCACAAAATCCTGTAGGCTTTTTTTTCATTTAATGAGTCCTACTTGGTAGGTCCTACGACAACTGTGCTGCAAACCATAGGCAGCGGATGCATTCATAAATCCTTAAGGAAAATACTCCTTTATAGCAATATTTTTTCCTCGAAGAGAAAATTACCGCGACATTGGTGGACGTCCGAAGTATAAAGAGGACTCGGAGGCAAGAGGAAGAGGTACACCGAAGGAGGAGGAGTTGGAGAGCAAAAGGAAGAGGAGTGATGGTGGGGGAGGAGTAGGAGTAGGTGAGGAGTGGTAGGGAGGAGGAGGAGGAGGAGGATGAAGAGGAGGTGGAGGTGGAGGAGGAGGAATAGGTGATGGTGATGGTGGTGGTGTTGGAGGAGGAAGAGAGAGAGAGAGAGAGAGAGAGAGAGAGAGAGAGAGAGAGAGAGAGAGAGAGAGAGAGAGAGAGAGCTGTTCACCTGGCGTCAGATTGTCTGCTTCCCCCCTCACACTAAATCAATACTGAGCGCTGTTGATAGAAAACATATTTTGGGATGAGAGAGAGAGAGAGCGAGAGAGAGCTTTATACGACAATACTTATCATTTCTTGACTTTTGTCTGAAGCCAAAAACACTTTAAAAAAAAATCAGTAAGAGACTTTGAATAGAAGTGTTATACCTTAAATGATAAAACCCCCTTACCCTACAGGCGACCTGTAGCTAGGGTTGCCAGTTTGGCCTTTTTTCAGGCCAAAAAATATCAAATTTGGCCTTTTTTTAAATTGCTTGGCTTTTAGTAATATGAAAAAAGGCGGGCCTTAAATACTATTTATTTGGCCTTTTTTTCTACCATTGGGTTGGGCTTTTAAAGCCTCTGTTGATTAGAAGTTGGCCTTTTTCTCATTTAGAAAACCAGGCAACCCTGCTTGTAGCAGAGCATAGTCTGATATATAGAGATGTTTGAGCCGGATGATTTATCATATTTTTTTTCGGGAATAATTGCTTTGTCAGGGAAGCAAATATACTCGTATTTAACGATCCATATCTGTCGATGATTATCTAATCTCTTTTCGATTACTTTAACCCTCTTCAGATCCATCCCGTTGAGAAGGGGGTAGGGGGAGGGGGAAGGAGGGAGAGAGAATAAGAGGGATTCTGAACTAGAGAATTCGTATGAATATTCCCACCTTCACCTCCTTCGTCGTTAGCTCGTCATTACCATTCTCTCTCTCTCTCTCTCTCTCTCTCTCTCTCTCTCTCTCTCTCTCTCTCTCTCTCTCTCTCTCTGTATATATATATATATATATATATATATATATATATATATATATATATATATATATATATATCTATATAATCATCAAAACATGAATATAACACACATATACAGCATATGTAGTCTATATATGTACTGTAAATACAATATATATATATATATATATATATATATATATATATATATTATATATATATATATATATATATATATATATATATATATATAAGTAATCATCAAACCATAAATATAACACACATATATGTAGCTTATATATGTACTGTAAATGCAATATGTATGTATGTATGTATGTACATATATATATATATATATATATATATATATATATATATATATATATATATATATTCTACTTGCTATTATCCCTACATTAAGGGGTCGGTTGCCTGAAGTAAAGTTTATAATTATGTAAAGGGTTTTTATTTCCATCGCATGCCCTTACAGTCATCAACCACAGTTAGTAGCTGTTGGCATAACCGTTAACTAAATAGTCCAACTGCAAGGGAGTAGTTTCCACGGTTATTGACAGTAGATCTAGCCTTTTTCTAAAAAGCAATACTGCAAGGCAGCAGCTGTCCTTTTCGTTGCTTTCTACGACACAGAACATATGGTGATAATATTCTTACTCCTTCACCACACGGCATATATATATAAATATTTTAATGTTGTTACTGGTGTTAAAGTGTTTTATCTTAATTGTTCACTACTTTTCTTGTAGTTTCTTTATTTTATTATTTGATTTCCTCACTGGACTATTTTCCCTGTATATATATATATATATATATATATATATATATATATATATATATATATATATATATATCCAAGGAGGATAGATGATTTGAATAGAGGAAGGAGAAATGTAGGACTGAAAATAAATATGAGTAAAAGTTAGATAATCTTCAATGAAAATACAAGAATCAGTAGGGGTTATGGACGCCCCTTTAGAGATTGTTAATGAATATACATACTTATGAGCAACAGTAAATATTTTTCCAGGACATGGATTGACGAGCTAAGAAAATTTGCTGGTATAGACTGGCATAGAAAGACCTTTGAATTTTTTTCACTATCTTTCTGTGGTTTTAGGATTGCTACACTTCCCGAATGGATATCTTCAAGTGTTCTAACACAATATTCATGTATTCCGGGGTTCTAAAGGGCTTTCATTACCGCTAAAGTTTTGATAGAATTAAAAGTTTTCTCAGTCTATAAATTTCATACATAGTGGTTTGTCATACTCTGTGGATTTTCCCATCAACTGGGTAATTGCATGGATATAGTCAGTTGTTGAATAACCGCTTCTAAAACCAGCCTGCTCTCCCTATTGATTATAGTCCAGCTGTCTTTCTATTTGGCCTAATATGATCTTTATAAATATCATATATACTACTACGAAATCTCATCCATCTATTATAAAATCAATAAGTAGGCAATCTTTTGCTAATTTGCCTCTTTTCGGACCTTTTAATGTTTTATTTACTTCTCTTACTATTACTTTTGGTACTGGCTGAAGAGATGTGAGGTTTTATGAAAAAGATTGTAGTTCCAGCAGCAGGAGAGATGTGTGGGAGGACAAGTGGAAAACAGCAACAAGGAAAGAGAAATATGCGGGTGGAATCAATAGGTTCAAACATCAGTAAAGGAAAAGAATATACCAAGAAGATGGTGAGAAGATAACTATCAAAATAGTTTGGAATATGGATAAAGAGAGAAATAAAGATAATGCTAAT
>NC_090744.1:118695648-118703148 GCF_036898095.1 Palaemon carinicauda | reverse complement strand
ATATATATGTATATATATATATATATATATATATATGTATATATATACATACATATATGTATTTATTGACATTTAGTCGTGTTCTTTATATATTTATATAAGCCATAAATACCTCCTAATATCGAATTCGCTCTGCCTCGGGGATCAGAGACCCAAGAGGGAATTAACTTCACTATAATAGCTTCTGGTCGGCCAAGGATTCGACTCCAGTCTAAATCAAAACTGAAGTTCCAGTGACTTTACACTAGTCACTGGAACCTCAGTTTCGACACGGTTTGGGGTCGAATCCTTGGCCGACCAGAAGCTATTATAATGAAGTTAATTCCCTCTTAGGTCTCCGATCCCCGAGGCAGAACGAATTCGATATTAAGAGGTATTTATGGCTTATATGAATATATGAAGAAACTGATTAAATGTGAAAAAATATCACACACACACAAGCATATATATATATATATATATATATATATATATATATATATATATATATATATATATATATATATATATATATATGTATTCAAAATGTTATAAAATTATCTCTGAGGCATATCCAACATGACTACCAAGCCGGTATTATTATTATTATTATTATTATTATTATTATTATTATTATTATTACTTGCTAAGCTACAACCCTAGTTGGAAAAGCAGCATGCTATAAGCCCAGGGGCTCCATCAGGGAAAATAGCCCAGTGAGGAAAGGAAAAAAAGGAAAAATTGAATAATTAATGTGTTAAGTTGCTCACAAGAAAACAAACAAGTAAATAAACTAAACAGACCTGAGTGAATATATACCCTACTCAAAATCTTCGATTTAGGCGAAGGGTATTACCGCTAACAATAGAAAAGTAAACATGTACAAAGGATAATTGATTATGCGTATGAAGTCAAAGGATAATTGATAATGCGTATAAAGTCAAAGGATAATTGATAATGTGTATAAAGTCAAAGGATAATTGATAATGCGTATAAAGTCAAAGGATAATTGATAATGCGTATAAAGTCAAAGGATAATTGACAAAGCGTATAGAGTCAAAGGATAATTGATAATGTGTATAAAGTCAAAGGATAATTGATAATGCGTATAAAGTCAAAGGATAATTGACAATGCGTATAAAGTCAAAGGATAATTTATAATGCGTATACAAAGGATAATTGATAATGCGTATAAAGTCAAAAGATAATTGATAATGCGTATAAAGTCAAAGGATAATTGATAATGTGTATAAAGTCAAAGGATAATTGATAATGCGTATAAAGTCAAAGGATAATTGATAATGCGTATAAAGTCAAAGGATAATTGATAATGCGTATAAAGTCAAAGGATAATTGACAATGCGTATAAAGTCAAAGGATAATTGACAATGCGTATAAAGTCAAAGGATAATTGATAATGCGTATAAAGTCAAAGGATAATTGATAATGCGTATAAAGTCAAAGGATAATTGACAATGCGTATAAAGTCAAAGGATAATTGACAATGCGTATAAAGTCAAAGGATAATTGACAATGCGTATGAAATCAAAGGATAATTGATAATGCGTATAAAGTCAAAGGATAATTGACAATGCGTATAAAGTCAAAGGATAATTGATAATGCGTATAAAGTCAAAGGATAATTGATAATGCGTATAAAGTCAAAGGATAATTGATAATGCGTATGAAGTCAAAGGATAATTGATAATGCGTATAAAGTCAAAGGATAATTGATAATGCGTATAAAGTCAAAGGATAATTGATAATGTGTATAAAGTCAAAGGATAATTGATAATGCGTATAAAGTCAAAGAAAGAAAAGCGAAAGCAAGCAATCCTAGCAATAGCGTACAAGCAAAGAAGCTGATGAAATACTCACAATATTTCCGAAGAGTTCTATGTGAATTCGGGAGCTACTTCGAACGTTCAGGGAAAAGGCCTCCAGTCGCCTTCCCAAGGAAACGAGCAAGAAGCCATCTTTCTGCATCTCTGTGGGAAATAATGCTGGCGTGACATACAGATCACCTAATGTAGTTGCCTCATACATCATTTGAAAAGATTTGAGTTTAGATTTGATATAATTTTGTTAATTGTTATTCTAACCTTTTTTTCCCTATCATTTTGTAAAAGTTTTTATATTTTAAATAGGAGATATTCATATTAATGTTGTTATTCATCTGAAGATTTTTAATTTTTCCTTGTTTCCTTTTCTCACTGGGCTATTTTCCCTGTTGGAGCCCCTGGGCTTATAGCATTCTGCTTTTCCAACTAGGGTTGTAGCCTAGCAAGTAATAATAATAATAATAATAATAATAATAATAATAATTCGGGCTATTAACATTTCAATAGTGATAAATTTGGCTATTTTTCGAGTGAGAAATGTATGCGTAATTGTTCTGAATATTTTTTTTTACTTGAAAGGTTGCAGTTTTTTATATTCTCTTGTTTCACTTTTTATATTCATTTTATTTTCTAACTTTAATAATATTCACATCCGATTACTGATGAAAATCAATATTCAAAATTATATAATTTAAGTTCAGTACAGACCTACATCCTGTACTAAAGGAACATTTAAAATCTTGCTTATTATTATTATTATTATTATTATTATTATTATTATTATTATTATTATTATTATTATTATTATTATTAATTGCTAAGCTACAACCCTAGTTTGAAAAGCAAGATGCTATAAGCCCAGGGGCTCCAACAGAGAAAATAACCCAGTAAGGAAAGGAAACAAAGAAAAATTAAATATTTTAAAAAGAGTAACAACATTAGAATAAATATTTCCTATATAAACTATAAAAACGTTAACAAACAAGAGGAAGAGAAATTAGAATAGTGTGCCCGAGTGTACCCTCAAGCAAGAGAGCTCCAACCCAAGACAATGGAAGACCATGGTACAGTGGCTATGACACTACCCAAGACTAGAGAACAATGGTTTGATTTTGGAGTGTCCTTCTGTGCCGTTAATATAGATAAATAGAAAGTGAAGAATTAAAAGCCTTGCAACAAGGCGTATTGGATAATGTCGTTAATAGTATTAAAGAGGTTATATATATATATATATATATATATATATATATATATATATATATATATATATATATATATATATATATATAGGGGGAAAGGGATACTCCTATTTTCCCCATGTTCATCTTGTTCCCTTATAGCCTGCAGGGAAACTGAAATTACCTCTAGCAATACAGACAGAGGTATCTTGGCTCACTCCTTTATTTTCAAAGTAAAATAATTAAGGTTAATCGCTACCTCTCATCTTTCCATAAGAAGAATAATGCAGAGAAGAGAAATAGTTGGTGCATAGAACCGTTATTATAACATTCTATATGAAGAATTGGAGGGAACAAAATCTTGACGAAGCTGTACCTGTACCTACGTGAAATGATCAGAATTAAGCATTTAGACGAAATTAACATATACATATATATATATATATATATATATATATATATATATATATATATATATATATATATATATATATATATAAAACTATAGTCAATTCTTTTTAGCGAGGCAGAATTGCACCGACTCGTAGTGGTACCCTTCTAGCTCGGAAAAGTTTCCTGATCGCTGATTGGTTGGACAAGATGATTCTACCCAATCAGATAATAGGAAACTTTTGCAAGCTGAAAGGGCACCGCTGCGAGTCAGTGCAAATGCGCCTCATTAAAAAAAAATGAGTATAGTGAGGTGTTTTATTACACGTTAATTATGAAATCACTTTCCTGATCGCTGAATGGTTGGACAAGATGTTTCTAACCAATCAGATAATAGGAAACTTTTGCGAGCTGAAAGGGCACCGCTGCGAGTCAGTGCAAATACGCCTCATTAAAAAAAAAAATGAGTATAGTGAGGTGTTTTATTACATGATTAACTGAAGCAATCACTTTTTTTTCAATGTAGGAAAAAAACAAAAAAATTAGACCTTGTGAATTAGACTCACCGCAGCTTCTGCCCTCATCGCTGTTATCAGAACAGTCTGATTTGCCATCACAGACCTTTGACACTCTATGACAGCCTACGCCATTGACGCACTGGAAATACGCCGGGTCACGCAAGCAGGATGTCGGCTGAAATGTATAAAAGATCACTGTAATACATCTGAAACCCTTCATTCATGATTGCATAATTAAAATTCCCTAAAAACAGTTTCTATGTAGAAAAGTTATACTACAAAATACATATTTCAAGCTGGATTTTGGCTGAAATGCATAAGAGATCACTGTAATATATCTGAAACCCTTCATTCATGATTACATAGTTAAAATTCCCCAGAGACAGTTTCTAGTTTGTAGAAAAGCTACACTACAAAATACATATTTCAAGCTGGATGTTGGCTGAAATGTATAAGAGATCACTGTAATATATCTGAAACCCTTCATTCATGGTTGCATAATTAAAATTCCCTAAAAACAGTTTCTATGTAGAAAAGTTATACTACAAAATACATATTTCAAGCAGGATGTTGGCTGAAATGTATAAGAGATCACTGTAATATATCTGAAACCCTTCATTCATGGTTGCATAATTAAAATTCCCTAAAAACAGTTTCTATGTAGAAAAGTTATACTACAAAATACATATTTCAAGCAGGATGTTGGCTGAAATGTATAAGAGATCACTGTAATATATCTGAAACCCTTCATTCATGGTTGCATAATTAAAATTCCCTAAAAACAGTTTCTATGTAGAAAAGTTATACTACAAAATACATATTTCAAGCAGGATGTTGGCTGAAATGTATAAGAGATCACTGTAATATATCTGAAACCCTTCATTCATGGTTGCATAATTAAAATTCCCTAGAAACAGTTTCTAATATGTAGAAAAGTTATACTACAAAATACATATTTCAAGCAGGATGTTGGCTGAAATGTATAAGTTATCACTGTAATACATCTGAAACATTTAATTCATTGTTGTATAATTAAAATTCTCTATAACGATCTTTTAGTATGTAGAAAAGTATAATTCATGATTGCATAATTAAAATCCTCCATAACTAGCTTTTCATATGTATGATTGCATAATTAAAATCTATAACTAGCTTTTAATATATAGAAATGAATAATCCCTGATTCCATAATTAAAATCCTCTATAAATAATTTTTAATAAGTAGGAATGTATAATTCCTGATTGCATAATTAAAATCCTCTGTAAATAGTTTTTAATATGTAGAAATGTATAATTCATGATTGCAGAAAGGAAATCCTCTATAAATAGTGTTTAATGTGTATAAATGTATATTTCATGATTGCATTATCAAAATTCTCCATAACTAGTTTTTAATATGTAGAAATGTATAATTCATGATTGTATAATTAAAATCCTCAATAAATAGTTTTTAATATGTAGAAATGTATAATTCATGATTGCATAATTAAAATTCTCTAGAACTAGTTTTTAATATGTAGTAATGAGGTTTAATTGTGTAGAAATGTATAATTCATGATCGTATAATTAAAATCCTCTTTAGATAGTCTTTGATATGTAGAAAAGTTACACTACAAAATACATAATTCAAACAAGATGTTGGCTGAAATGTATAAGTGATCACTGTATTACATCTGAAACCCTTCATTCATGATTGCATAATTAAAATCCTCTATAAATTGCTTCTAGAAAATGCACACTACAAAACACAAATCTAAACAGTTAAACCTACTGGAACTGTAAAAGATACATTGCTATACTCAAAGCCTAATAATTCAAATATTACGGAATTAGCAATTATTACTATTTCAAGCTAAGCTCCAACAGGGAAAATAGCCCAGTGAGGAAAGGAAATGAGGAAATAAGTAAACTACAAGAGGAGTAATTAGCAATTAAAATAAAATTAAGAACAGTAACATTAAAAACGATCTTTCAAATATAAACTATAAAAACTTAAAAAAAAAAGAGAGAGAAAGAGAAGCAAGATAGAATATTGTGCTAGTGTGTACCCTCAGGGAAGAGACCTCTACCCCAAGAGAGCGGAAGACCATACTACAGATGCTATGGCACTACCAAGTCTAGAGAACAATAGTTTGATTTTGGAGTGTCCTCCTAAAAAAGGTGCTTACCACACCTTAAGAGAACTCTACCCCAAGACAGTGGAAGGCCATAGCACAGAGGTTATGACACTACCCAAGACTAGAGAAGAATGGTTTGATTTTGGAGTGTCGTCCTAGAAGAGCTGTTTACCATAGCTAAAGAGGACTTTCCCTCAAGACAGTGGAAGACCATAGTACAGAGGCTATATGGCACTATCTAAGACTAGAGAACAATGGTTTGATTTTGGAATGTCCTTCTCCTAGAAGAGCTCTTTACCATAGCTAAAGAGGACTCTACCCCAAGACAGTGGAAGACCATACTACAAAGGCTATGGCACTACCCAAAACAAGAGAACAATTGTTTGATTTTGGAGTGATCTTCTCCTAGGAGAGCTGCTTACCATAGCTAAAGCGTCTCTTCTGCCCTTACCTTTAACCCCTTGAGCGAAGAAAACTGGAATATTTACCTCTGTAGGAGACACTACTGAAGTAACCGCCAAACTACCGCCTGCAGTGGGGCTAGGATAACTCGTTCCGAGAAGAGACAGAACCGTACTGGCCAACGGGGTATCCTGCTTTAGAAATCCTTCTGGGAGCTCGCCCACAGACGACGGCCTTCCGAGTTTCTCTTTGGAACGTTTGGTGAAGGGACATAGGGACTCGTCTGTGCTGTCCTTGCAATCCTTCTCGCCGTCACAGACCCATTTTCGAGGAATGCATTCCAGGGACGTGATGCAACGGAACATCCCGTGAGAGCAGGATGTCTGCTGTAGAGAATTATTGTCATTACTCAAATGGGTCATACTTTTGGGGGCATTATTGTGGCACATTATTCACTTGATGCATGTAGATGTCATTGATTCTAGTGCATATATTTTAATGTGTGTGTATATATACTGTATATATATATATATATATATATATATATATATATATATATATATATATATACATACATGTATATATACACACATATATATACATATATATATATATATATATATATATATATATATTTATGCATATTTATAAATATATGTGAGTGTGTATGATAAAGAGAGAGAGAGAGAGAGAGAGAGAGAGAGAGAGAGAGAGAGAGAGAGAGAGAGAGAGAGAGAGAGAGAGAGAGAGAGAGAGAGTGATTTAAATTAAAAATGGAAATTATTTCCTGCTTATGGAGTGTTTTGTACACTATATATATATATATATATATATATATATATATATATATATATATATATATATATATACACATATATACACATATATATATATATATATATATATATATATGTATATATATACACATTTATATATGCATTTATAGATATATGCATGCATATATATAAATATTGGTAGAATTCCGAGAAGATAATGATACTTGGCCAAACAATATGATGAATAATATAAATAAATTTTAATCCACTTCGAATAACACGTAAATGAATTATTCTAA
>NC_090744.1:118688148-118690648 GCF_036898095.1 Palaemon carinicauda | reverse complement strand
CTTGCTATAGAGGCCTCTGATGTCAGAAGCCCCTACGAAAGCACGCGTATGTTGTTGAGAGTTTGTGTATGTATTAATATTACTAGGTAGGCTACATTCCTAGTTGGAAAAGCAGGCTACTACAAGCCGAATAGTCTCAACAAGGAAAAATAGCCAAATGAGGAAAGGAGTTAAAGAAATAAACAATTTACAAAAGTAATAAACAATTAACATAGAATATTTTAAGATCAGCAACAACATTAGCATAGATTAGGAAGATCATTCCACAGTCTGGTCATAGCTGGAACAAAACTTCTAGAATACTGTGTAGTATTGAGTCTTATTATGGGGTAAGGAATAACTATTAAAATTAACTGTATCCCTAAGATTACGAGCAGGATTGTATTTGTGTATGTTGTGTGTTTTTGAGTAAATCAGTCAAAAACCAAAATCGAAATTACCTTCGGACAGTTTCGTTCATCCTGTCCGTGCCAGCAATCCTTTTCACCATCACATCTCCAGGAGAGGGGCACACATTTCTCATCCTTCGAGCAATAAAATTGGTCCTTGGAACAGTTCTCCTGAAGAATAATTCCAAGGATTTTTTTCACTTAGGTCATTAAGTAATTCTAGATTGAGTGGGAATATCTTTCCCTTTGGATTTTCCTTATGATATGAAAAAGAAAATAATTATCTCATTGTCGATATGTCTATTCCAATTTCTTTTTTTTTTATTTTTTTATTTTACAAATTTTATATTAGTTTTTTATATCGTGTCATAATTTTTTTGTTTTTTCCATAACTGATGGGAATTCTAATATAATGATGAATTATCATACATTCCAAATAATATCTCAACCTTACCTTAACTAAAAGATTATTTTCTGAAGCAAGTGTAGCTGCTTTGACTGTCGTAGTTACATCAGGTGTCGTAGCTTTTATTGGCTTTGTAACTGATTTAGCCGTAGTCACTGGAATAGCTGCTTTAGCCTCTATGACTACGTCAGTTTTACCTGCAGTTGTCGAAGGTTTAATAACTTCTACGGGTTTTGTTGTGGTCTCTGTACTGAGCAATGTTGGATTAGCTACTGTACTGAATGCCTTCTCTGTGGTATACAGGCCAAGCCATTGATTCAAACTTATGCCTGTAGTGACAGATGGAGAAACTGTACCATCTGGAAGAGTGACATTTTGTCCAGCATTATATGCTCTTGGCTCCTGCAGTCCTGTCCTTGAGTGTATATCACCGTCTGTAGTTGATTCAACAACAGACGAAGTCGGTTTATCCAGATCAGAGCCTATGGAACCTTCTAATTCAAGATTTTCATCAGACTCAGAATCTATAATAATTGAGGTCACAGTTCCAGTGAGAGTTTCCGGCGATGAACGAGGCTCTTTCAGGTCTTCAGTCGACTCGTTTGGTCTCGTTAAGATGGAAGCGAATTTTGAGAAGCCACTCGACTCGGCGCTCCGACCTCTGTACTCTTCTACTCTTGGCAGAGATTCGGCGCTCCGACCTCTGAACTCTTCTACTCTCGGCACAGAATCTGGACAGACCCTCTCGTCAGTCTCGCCGAAGCAGTCCGTTATGCCGTCACATAACCATCTGTCTGGTATGCATAGATCTCTCTGCGTTGTTTCACAGAAGAACCAGCCTTCTCTACATGTTCCCTTCAAAATTCAATGGGTAATTTGAAGTAAGTATTCCAAAAATACATAATTCAGAATAAGTAAGTTTCAATCTACAAATATTACTTTCCTGATATTAGGACTACATTACAGTATTTCAATATGATTGACTACCAAAATAGTACTTCTTTTAATATTGCATCATAGATGCTTGGTTTTGATGGTAAGCATTTGTGAATGCATATATGTATGTTTATATATATATATATATATATATATATGTGTGTGTGTGTGTGTGTGTGTGTGTGTGTAAAAATATATATATAAATATATATATATATATTTATATGTATAAATATATGTATATATATATATAAATATATATATATATACATATATATATAAATATATATATATACATATATATATATATATATATATATATATATATATATATATATATATATATATATATATAATGTTTACCGTTAAAAACAAACACGTATGATGCAAAAATTAAAAGAAATACTCTTTGACCATCAATCAAAATGGAATAATGTAGTCCTAAGCAGTTCTAATATCAGGAAAGTATTCTTTGTAGATTCACACTTACTTATACTGAATTATTCCCCCTTTATGTAAAATTAAAAGAAGTACTTATTGACAATCAATCATAATTGTATGAAAATAATGTAGTCCTGTTATCATGAAAGTAATATTTGTAGATTGACACTTGCTTAATGTGGATTATACACGCTTTTATGTATTGATGTACAAGGAATATTTCCTAGAAATAAATAAGATTATCAGCCAGACAATGAATTTTAAACACCTTGAGAAATTAACTAAGAAAAAATTTTCTTTACATAGATTAGCATGAAAGTAATTTGAT
>NC_090744.1:118673148-118683148 GCF_036898095.1 Palaemon carinicauda | reverse complement strand
GGTGTTATTACTATGATGAATGTCAGGTAATAAAGGGTAATGGGAACCTAGTGTTATTACTATGATGTATGTCAGGTAATAATGGGTAATGGGAACCTGGTGTTATTACTATGATGTATGTCAGGTAATAAAGGGTAGTAGGGGGGAACTTGGTGTTATTACTATGATGTATGTCAGGTAATAAAGGGTAGTAGGGGGGAACTTGGTGTTATTACTATGATGTATGTCAGGTAATAAAGGGTAGTAGGGGGGAACTTGGTGTTATTACTATGATGTATGTCAGGTAATAAAGGGTAGTAGGGGGGAACTTGGTGTTATTTCTATGATGTATGTCAGGTAATAAAGGGTAACAGGAACCTGGTGTTGTTACTATGATGTATGTCAGGTAATAAAGGGTAGTAGGGGGGAACTTGGTGTTATTACTATGATGTATGTCAGGTAATAAAGGGTAGTAGGGGGGAACATGGTGTTATTACTATGATGTATGTCAGGTAATAAAGGGTAGTAGGGGGAACTTGGTGTTATTACTATGATGTATGTCAGGTAATAAAGGGTAGTAGGGGGGAACTTGGTGTTATTACTATGATGTATGTCAGGTAATAAAGGGTAGTAGGAGGAACTTGGTGTTATTTCTATGATGTATGTCAGGTAATAAGGGTAACAGGAACCTGGTGTTGTTACTATGATGTATGTCAGGTAATAAAGGGTAGTAGGAGGGAACTTGGTGTTATTACTATGATGTATGTCAGGTAATAAAGGGTAGTAGGGGGGAACTTGGTGTTATTACTATGATGTATGTCAGGTAATAAAGGGTAGTAGGGGGGAACTTGGTGTTATTACTATGATGTATGTCAGGTAATAAAGGGTAGTAGGGGGAACTTGGTGTTATTTCTATGATGTATGTCAGGTAATAAAGGGTAACAGGAACCTGGTGTTGTTACTATGATGTATGTCAGGTAATAAAGGGTAGTAGGGGGGAACTTGGTGTTATTACTATGGTGTATGTCAGGTAATAAAGGGTATTAGGGGGGAACTTGGTGTTATTACTATGATGCATGTCAGGTAATAAAGGGTAACAGGAACCTGGTGTTGTTACTATGATGGATGTCAGGTAATAAAGGGTAGTAGGGGGGAACTTGGTGTTATTACTATGATGTATGTCAGGTAATAAAGGGTAGTAGGGGGAACTTGGTGTTATTTCTATGATGTATGTCAGGTAATAAAGGGTAACAGGAACCTGGTGTTGTTACTATGATGTATGTCAGGTAATAAAGGGTAGTAGGGGGGAACTTGGTGTTATTACTATGATGTATGTCAGGTAATAAAGGGTATTAGGGGGGAACTTGGTGTTATTACTATGATGCATGTCAGGTAATAAAGGGTAACAGGAACCTGGTGTTGTTACTATGATGGATGTCAGGTAATAAAGGGTAATGGGAACCTGGTGTTGTGACTATCATGTATGTCAGGTAATAAAGGGTAACGGGAACCTGGTGTTGTTAATATAATGTATGTCAGGTAATAAAGGGTAGTAGGGGGGAACTTGGTGTTATTACTATGATGTATGTCAGGTAATAAAGGGTATTAGGGGGGAACTTGGTGTTATTACTATGATGGATGTCAGGTAATAAAGGGTATTAGGGGGGAACCTGGTGTTGTTACTATGATGGATGTCGGGTAATAAAGGGTAACGGGAACCTGGTGTTGTTACTATGATGGATGTCGGGTACTAAAGGGTAACGGGAACCTGGTGTTGTTACTATGATGGATGTCGGGTACTAAAGGGTAACGGGAAGCTGGTGTTGTTACTATGATGGATGTCAGGTACTAAAGGGTAACGGGAAGCTGGTGTTGTTACTATGATGGATGTCAGGTACTAAAGGGTAACGGGAAGCTGGTGTTGTTACTATGATGGATGTCAGGTAATAAAGGGTAACGGGAAGCTGGTGTTGTTACTATGATGGATGTCAGGTACTAAAGGGTAACGGGAACCTGGTGTTGTTACTATGATGGATGTCGGGTACTAAAGGGTAACGGGAAGCTGGTGTTGTTACTATGATGGATGTCAGGTACTAAAGGGTAACGGGAAGCTGGTGTTGTTACTATGATGGATGTCAGGTAATAAAGGGTAACGGGAAGCTGGTGTTGTAACTATGATGGATGTCAGGTAATAAAGGGTAACGGGAAGCTGGTGTTGTTACTATGATGTATGTCAGGTAATAAAGGGTAGTAGGGGGGAACTTGGTGTTATTGCTATGATGGATGTTAGGTAATAAAGGGTAACAGGAAGCTGGTGTTGTTAATGTGTTGTATGTCAGGTAATAAAGGGTAACGGGAACCTGGTGTTGTTACTATGATGTATGTCAGGTAATAAAGGGTAACGGGAAGCTGGTGTTGTTACTATGATGGATGTCAGGTAATAAAGGGTAACGGGAAGCTGGTGTTGTTACTATGATGGATGTCAGGTAATAAAGGGTAACGGGAAGCTGGTGTTGTTACTATGATGGATGTCAGGTAATAAAGGGTAACGGGAAGCTGGTGTTGTTACTATGATGTATGTCAGGTAATAAAGGGTAGTAGGGGGGAACTTGGTGTTATTGCTATGATGGATGTTAGGTAATAAAGGGTAACGGGAAGCTGGTGTTGTTAATGTGATGTATGTCAGGTAATAAAGGGTAACGGGAACCTGGTGTTGTTACTATGATGTATGTCAGGTAATAAAGGGTAACGGGAAGCTGGTGTTGTTACTATGATGGATGTCAGGTAATAAAGGGTAACGGGAAGCTGGTGTTGTTACTATGATGTATGTCAGGTAATAAAGGGTAGTAGGGGGGAACTTGGTGTTGTTACTATGATGGATGTCAGGTGATAAAGGGTAACGGGAACCTGGTGTTGTTACTATGATGGATGTCAGGTGATAAAGGGTAACGGGAATCTGGTGTTGTTACTATGATGGATGTCAAGTGATAAAGGGTAACGGGAACCTGGTGTTGTTACTAAAATGTAGCTGGTGTTGTTAATATAATGTATGTCAGGTAATAAAGGGTTACGGGAAGCTGGTGTTGTTACTGTGATGTATGTCAGGTAATAAAGGGTAACGGGAAGCTGGTGTTGTTACTGTGATGGATGTCAGGTAATAAAGGGTAACGGGAAGCTGGTGTTGTTAATGTGATGGATGTCAGGTAATAAAGGGTAACGGGAAGCTGGTGTTGTTACTATGATGGATGTCAGGTAATAAAGGGTAACGGGAAGCTGGTGTTGTTACTATGATGGATGTCAGGTACTAAAGGGTAACGGGAAGCTGGTGTTGTTACTATGATGGATGTCAGGTACTAAAGGGTAACGGGAAGCTGGTGTTGTTACTATGATGGATGTCAGGTACTAAAGGGTAACGGGAAGCTGGTGTTGTTACTATGATGGATGTCAGGTAATAAAGGGTAACGGGAAGCTGGTGTTGTTACTATGATGGATGTCAGGTAATAAAGGGTAACGGGAAGCTGGTGTTGTTACTATGATGGATGTCAGGTAATAAAGGGTAACGGGAAGCTGGTGTTGTTACTATGATGGATGTCAGGTAATAAAGGGTAACGGGAAGCTGGTGTTGTTACTATGATGGATGTCAGGTAATAAAGGGTAACGGGAAGCTGGTGTTGTTACTATGATGGATGTCAGGTAATAAAGGGTAACGGGAAGCTGGTGTTGTTACTATGATGTATGTCAGGTAATAAAGGGTAGTAGGGGGGAACTTGGTGTTATTGCTATGATGGATGTTAGGTAATAAAGGGTAACGGGAAGCTGGTGTTGTTAATGTGATGTATGTCAGGTAATAAAGGGTAACGGGAAGCTGGTGTTGTTACTATGATGTATGTCAGGTAATAAAGGGTAACGGGAAGCTGGTGTTGTTACTATGATGGATGTCAGGTAATAAAGGGTAACGGGAAGCTGGTGTTGTTACTATGATGTATGTCAGGTAATAAAGGGTAACGGGAAGCTGGTGTTGTTACTATGATGTATGTCAGGTAATAAAGGGTAACGGGAAGCTGGTGTTGTTACTATGATGGATGTCAGGTAATAAAGGGTAACGGGAATCTGGTGTTGTTACTATGATGTATGTCAGGTAATAAAGGGTAACGGGAAGCTGGTGTTGTTACTATGATGGATGTCAGGTAATAAAGGGTAACGGGAAGCTGGTGTTGTTACTATGATGTATGTCAGGTAATAAAGGGTAGTAGGGGGGAACTTGGTGTTATTGCTATGATGGATGTCAGGTAATAAAGGGTAACGGGAAGCTGGTGTTGTTACTATGATGGATGTCAGGTAATAAAGGGTAACGGGAAGCTGGTGTTGTTACTATGATGTATGTCAGGTAATAAAGGGTAGTAGGGGGGAACTTGGTGTTATTGCTATGATGGATGTTAGGTAATAAAGGGTAACGGGAATCTGGTGTTGTTACTATGATGTATGTCAGGTAATAAAGGGTAACGGGAAGCTGGTGTTGTTACTATGATGGATGTCAGGTAATAAAGGGTAACGGGAAGCTGGTGTTGTTACTATGATGTATGTCAGGTAATAAAGGGTAGTAGGGGGGAACTTGGTGTTATTGCTATGATGGATGTCAGGTAATAAAGGGAAACGGGAAGCTGGTGTTGTTACTATGATGGATGTCAGGTAATAAAGGGTAACGGGAAGCTGGTGTTGTTACTATGATGGATGTCAGGTAATAAAGGGTAACGGGAAGCTGGTGTTGTTACTATGATGGATGTCAGGTAATAAAGGGTAACGGGAAGCTGGTGTTGTTACTATGATGTATGTCAGGTAATAAAGGGTAGTAGGGGGGAACTTGGTGTTATTGCTATGATGGATGTCAGGTAATAAAGGGTAACGGGAAGCTGGTGTTGTTACTATGATGGATGTCAGGTAATAAAGGGTAACGGGAAGCTGGTGTTGTTACTATGATGTATGTCAGGTAATAAAGGGTAGTAGGGGGGAACTTGGTGTTATTGCTATGATGGATGTCAGGTAATAAAGGGTAACGGGAAGCTGGTGTTGTTACTATGATGTATGTCAGGTAATAAAGGGTAACGGGAAGCTGGTGTTGTTACTATTATGGATGTCAGGTAATAAAGGGTAACGGGAAGCTGGTGTTGTTAATGTGATGTATGTCAGGTAATAAAGGGTAACGGGAAGCTGGTGTTGTTACTATGATGGATGTCAGGTAATAAAGGGAAACGGGAAGCTGGTGTTGTTACTATTATGGATGTCAGGTAATAAAGGGTAACGGGAAGCTGGTGTTGTTACTATTATGGATGTCAGGTAATAAAGGGTAACGGGAAGCTGGTGTTGTTACTATTATGGATGTCAGGTAATAAAGGGTAACGGGAAGCTGGTGTTGTTAATGTGATGTATGTCAGGTAATAAAGGGTAACGGGAACCTGGTGTTGTTACTATGATGGATGTCAGGTGATAAAGGGTAACGGGAATCTGGTGTTGTTACTATGATGGATGTCAGGTGATAAAGGGTAACGGGAACCTGGTGTTGTTACTAAAATGTAGCTGGTGTTGTTAATATAATGTATGTCAGGTAATAAAGGGTTACGGGAAGCTGGTGTTGTTACTATGATGTATGTCAGGTAATAAAGGGTAACGGGAAGCTGGTGTTGTTACTGTGATGGATGTCAGGTAATAAAGGGTAACGGGAAGCTGGTGTTGTTAATGTGATGGATGTCAGGTAATAAAGGGTAACGGGAAGCTGGTGTTGTTACTATGATGGATGTCAGGTAATAAAGGGTAACGGGAAGCTGGTGTTGTTACTATGATGGATGTCAGGTACTAAAGGGTAACGGGAAGCTGGTGTTGTTACTATGATGGATGTCAGGTACTAAAGGGTAACGGGAAGCTGGTGTTGTTACTATGATGGATGTCAGGTACTAAAGGGTAACGGGAAGCTGGTGTTGTTACTATGATGGATGTCAGGTAATAAAGGGTAACGGGAAGCTGGTGTTGTTACTATGATGGATGTCAGGTAATAAAGGGTAACGGGAAGCTGGTGTTGTTACTATGATGGATGTCAGGTAATAAAGGGTAACGGGAAGCTGGTGTTGTTACTATGATGGATGTCAGGTAATAAAGGGTAACGGGAAGCTGGTGTTGTTACTATGATGGATGTCAGGTAATAAAGGGTAACGGGAAGCTGGTGTTGTTACTATGATGGATGTCAGGTAATAAAGGGTAACGGGAAGCTGGTGTTGTTACTATGATGGATGTCAGGTAATAAAGGGTAACGGGAAGCTGGTGTTGTTACTATGATGGATGTCAGGTAATAAAGGGTAACGGGAAGCTGGTGTTGTTACTATGATGGATGTCAGGTAATAAAGGGTAGCGGGAAGCTGGTGTTGTTACTATGATGGATGTCAGGTAATAAAGGGTAGCGGGAAGCTGGTGTTGTTACTATGATGGATGTCAGGTAATAAAGGGTAACGGGAAGCTGGTGTTGTTACTATGATGTATGTCAGGTAATAAAGGGTAGTAGGGGGGAACTTGGTGTTATTGCTATGATGGATGTTAGGTAATAAAGGGTAACGGGAAGCTGGTGTTGTTAATGTGATGTATGTCAGGTAATAAAGGGTAACGGGAAGCTGGTGTTGTTACTATGATGTATGTCAGGTAATAAAGGGTAACGGGAAGCTGGTGTTGTTACTATGATGGATGTCAGGTAATAAAGGGTAACGGGAAGCTGGTGTTGTTACTATGATGTATGTCAGGTAATAAAGGGTAACGGGAAGCTGGTGTTGTTACTATGATGTATGTCAGGTAATAAAGGGTAACGGGAAGCTGGTGTTGTTACTATGATGGATGTCAGGTAATAAAGGGTAACGGGAATCTGGTGTTGTTACTATGATGTATGTCAGGTAATAAAGGGTAACGGGAAGCTGGTGTTGTTACTATGATGGATGTCAGGTAATAAAGGGTAACGGGAAGCTGGTGTTGTTACTATGATGTATGTCAGGTAATAAAGGGTAGTAGGGGGGAACTTGGTGTTATTGCTATGATGGATGCCAGGTAATAAAGGGTAACGGGAAGCTGGTGTTGTTACTATGATGGATGTCAGGTAATAAAGGGTAACGGGAAGCTGGTGTTGTTACTATGATGTATGTCAGGTAATAAAGGGTAGTAGGGGGGAACTTGGTGTTATTGCTATGATGGATGTTAGGTAATAAAGGGTAACGGGAATCTGGTGTTGTTACTATGATGTATGTCAGGTAATAAAGGGTAACGGGAAGCTGGTGTTGTTACTATGATGGATGTCAGGTAATAAAGGGTAACGGGAAGCTGGTGTTGTTACTATGATGTATGTCAGGTAATAAAGGGTAGTAGGGGGGAACTTGGTGTTATTGCTATGATGGATGTCAGGTAATAAAGGGAAACGGGAAGCTGGTGTTGTTACTATGATGGATGTCAGGTAATAAAGGGTAACAGGAAGCTGGTGTTGTTACTATGATGTATGTCAGGTAATAAAGGGTAGTAGGGGGGAACTTGGTGTTATTGCTATGATGGATGTCAGGTAATAAAGGGTAACGGGAAGCTGGTGTTGTTACTATGATGGATGTCAGGTAATAAAGGGTAACGGGAAGCTGGTGTTGTTACTATGATGTATGTCAGGTAATAAAGGGTAGTAGGGGGGAACTTGGTGTTATTGCTATGATGGATGTCAGGTAATAAAGGGTAACGGGAAGCTGGTGTTGTTACTATGATGTATGTCAGGTAATAAAGGGTAACGGGAAGCTGGTGTTGTTACTATTATGGATGTCAGGTAATAAAGGGTAACGGGAAGCTGGTGTTGTTAATGTGATGTATGTCAGGTAATAAAGGGTAAAGGGAAGCTGGTGTTGTTACTATTATGGATGTCAGGTAATAAAGGGTAACGGGAAGCTGGTGTTGTTACTATTATGGATGTCAGGTAATAAAGGGTAACGGGAAGCTGGTGTTGTTAATGTGATGTATGTCAGGTAATAAAGGGTAACGGGAAGCTGGTGTTGTTACTATTATGGATGTCAGGTAATAAAGGGTAACGGGAAGCTGGTGTTGTTACTATGATGTATGTCAGGTAATAAAGGGTAACGGGAAGCTGGTGTTGTTACTATTATGGATGTCAGGTAATAAAGGGTAACGGGAAGCTGGTGTTGTTACTATTATGGATGTCAGGTAATAAAGGGTAACGGGAAGCTGGTGTTGTTACTATTATGGATGTCAGGTAATAAAGGGTAACGGGAAGCTGGTGTTGTTAATGTGATGTATGTCAGGTAATAAAGGGTAACGGGAAGCTGGTGTTGTTACTATTATGGATGTCAGGTAATAAAGGGTAACGGGAAGCTGGTGTTGTTACTATTATGGATGTCAGGTAATAAAGGGTAACGGGAAGCTGGTGTTGTTACTATTATGGATGTCAGGTAATAAAGGGTAACGGGAAGCTGGTGTTGTTACTATTATGGATGTCAGGTAATAAAGGGTAACGGGAAGCTGGTGTTGTTACTATTATGGATGTCAGGTAATAAAGGGTAACGGGAAGCTGGTGTTGTTACTATGATGGATGTCAGGTAATAAAGGGTAGTAGGGGGGAACTTGGTGTTATTGCTATGATGGATGTTAGGTAATAAAGGGTAACGGGAAGCTGGTGTTGTTAATGTGATGTATGTCAGGTAATAAAGGGTAACGGGAAGCTGGTGTTGTTACTATGATGTATGTCAGGTAATAAAGGGTAACGGGAAGCTGGTGTTGTTACTATGATGGATGTCAGGTAATAAAGGGTAACGGGAAGCTGGTGTTGTTAATGTGATGTATGTCAGGTAATAAAGGGTAACGGGAAGCTGGTGTTGTTACTATTATGGATGTCAGGTAATAAAGGGTAACGGGAAGCTGGTGTTGTTACTATTATGGATGTCAGGTAATAAAGGGTAACGGGAAGCTGGTGTTGTTACTATTATGGATGTCAGGTAATAAAGGGTAACGGGAAGCTGGTGTTGTTACTATTATGGATGTCAGGTAATAAAGGGTAACGGGAAGCTGGTGTTGTTACTATGATGGATGTCAGGTAATAAAGGGTAACGGGAAGCTGGTGTTGTTACTATGATGTATGTCAGGTAATAAAGGGTAGTAGGGGGGAACTTGGTGTTATTGCTATGATGGATGTTAGGTAATAAAGGGTAACGGGAAGCTGGTGTTGTTAATGTGATGTATGTCAGGTAATAAAGGGTAACGGGAAGCTGGTGTTGTTACTATGATGTATGTCAGGTAATAAAGGGTAACGGGAAGCTGGTGTTGTTACTATGATGGATGTCAGGTAATAAAGGGTAACGGGAAGCTGGTGTTGTTACTATGATGTATGTCAGGTAATAAAGGGTAACGGGAAGCTGGTGTTGTTACTATGATGTATGTCAGGTAATAAAGGGTAACGGGAAGCTGGTGTTGTTACTATGATGGATGTCAGGTAATAAAGGGTAACGGGAATCTGGTGTTGTTACTATGATGTATGTCAGGTAATAAAGGGTAACGGGAAGCTGGTGTTGTTACTATGATGGATGTCAGGTAATAAAGGGTAACGGGAAGCTGGTGTTGTTACTATGATGTATGTCAGGTAATAAAGGGTAGTAGGGGGGAACTTGGTGTTATTGCTATGATGGATGTCAGGTAATAAAGGGTAACGGGAAGCTGGTGTTGTTACTATGATGGATGTCAGGTAATAAAGGGTAACGCGAAGCTGGTGTTGTTACTATGATGTATGTCAGGTAATAAAGGGTAGTAGGGGGGAACTTGGTGTTATTGCTATGATGGATGTCAGGTAATAAAGGGTAACGGGAAGCTGGTGTTGTTACTATGATGTATGTCAGGTAATAAAGGGTAACGGGAAGCTGGTGTTGTTACTATTATGGATGTCAGGTAATAAAGGGTAACGGGAAGCTGGTGTTGTTAATGTGATGTATGTCAGGTAATAAAGGGTAACGGG
>NC_090744.1:118660648-118665648 GCF_036898095.1 Palaemon carinicauda | reverse complement strand
TTACCAATAAAAACATCCAAAAATAAAACACTCAGCACGTTGCAATGGTGCTTCCATAAAGGTAAAATCACTGCTAGATCTTTGCTCAGACAGCATCAATAATGCTTACAACGTTCCCAGAAAGCTGACATCACTGCCAGATCTTTGCTCAGACAGCCTCTATAACGTTTACCACTCTCCCAGAAAACTGAAATCACTACCAGTTCTTTGCTCGGACAGCCTCTATAACGTTTACAACTCTCCCAGAAAGGTGAAATAACTGCTAGATCTTTGTTCAGACAGCCTCTATAAGCCTCTATAACGTTTACCACTCTCCCAGAAAACTGAAATCACTACCAGTTCTTTGCTCGGACAGCCTCTATAAGCCTCTATAACGTTTACCACTCTCCCAGAAAACTGAAATCACTACCAGTTCTTTGCTCGGACAGCCTCTATAACGTTTACAACTCTCCCAGAAAGGTGAAATAACTGCTAGATCTTTGTTCAGACAGCCTCTATAAGCCTCTATAACGTTTACCACTCTCCCAGAAAACTGAAATCACTACCAGTTCTTTGCTCGGACAGCCTCTATAACGTTTACAACTCTCCCAGAAAGGTGAAATAACTGCTAGATCTTTGTTCAGACAGCCTCTATAAGCCTCTATAACGTTTACCACTCTCCCAGAAAACTGAAATCACTACCAGTTCTTTGCTCGGACAGCCTCTATAACGTTTACAACTCTCCCAGAAAGGTGAAATAACTGCTAGATCTTTGTTCAGACAGCCTCTATAAGCCTCTATAACGTTTACCACTCTCCCAGAAAACTGAAATCACTACCAGTTCTTTGCTCGGACAGCCTCTATAACGTTTACAACTCTCCCAGAAAGGTGAAATAACTGCTAGATCTTTGTTCAGACAGCCTCTATAAGCCTCTATAACGTTTACCACTCTCCCAGAAAACTGAAATCACTACCAGTTCTTTGCTCGGACAGCCTCTATAAGCCTCTATAACGTTTACAACTCTCCCAGAAAGGTGAAATAACTGCTAGATCTTTGTTCAGACAGCCTCTATAAGCCTCTATAACATTTACCACTCCCAGAAAACTGAAATCACTACCAGTTCTTTGCTCGGACAGCCTCTATAACGTTTACAACTCTCCCAGAAAGGTGAAATAACTGCTAGATCTTTGTTCAGACAGCCTCTATAAGCCTCTATAACGTTTACCACTCTCCCAGAAAACTGAAATCACTACCAGTTCTTTGCTCGGACAGCCTCTATAACGTTTACAACTCTCCCAGAAAGAGGATATAACTGCTAGATCTTTGTTCAGACAGCCTCTATAAGCCTCTATAAAGTTTACCACTCTCCCAGAAAACTGAAATCACTACCAGTTCTTTGCTCGGACAGCCTCTATAACGTTTACAACTCTCCCAGAAAGGTGAAATAACTGCTAGATCTTTGTTCAGACAGCCTCTATAAGCCTCTATAACGTTTACCACTCTCCCAGAAAACTGAAATCACTACCAGTTCTTTGCTCGGACAGCCTCTATAACGTTTACAACTCTCCCAGAAAGGTGAAATAACTGCTAGATCTTTGTTCAGACAGCCTCTATAAGCCTCTATAACGTTTACCACTCTCCCAGAAAACTGAAATCACTACCAGTTCTTTGCTCGGACAGCCTCTATAAGCCTCTATAACGTTTACAACTCTCCCAGAAAGGTGAAATAACTGCTAGATCTTTGTTCAGACAGCCTCTATAAGCCTCTATAACGTTTACCACTCTCCCAGAAAACTGAAATCACTACCAGTTCTTTGCTCGGACAGCCTCTATAACGTTTACAACTCTCCCAGAAAGGTGAAATAACTGCTAGATCTTTGTTCAGACAGCCTCTATAAGCCTCTATAACGTTTACCACTCTCCCAGAAAACTGAAATCACTACCAGTTCTTTGCTCGGACAGCCTCTATAAGCCTCTATAACGTTTACAACTCTCCCAGAAAACTGAAATCACTGCCAGAGCTTTGCTCTGACAACCTCTATAACCATCTATAACGTTTACAACTCTCCCAGAAAGGTAAAATCACTGCTAGATCTTTGCTCAGACAGCCTCTATAAGCCTCTTTAACGTTTACCACTCTCCCAGAAAGGTGAAATAACTGCCAGATCTTTGCTCAGACAGCCTCTATAAGCCTCTATAACGTTTACAACTCTCCCAGAAAGGTGAAATCACTGCTAGATCTTTGTTCAGACTGCCTCTATAAGCCTCTATAACGTTTACAACTCTCCCAGAAAGATGAAATAACTGCCAGATCTTTTCTCAGACAGCCTTTATAACGTTTACAACTCTCCCAGAAAACTGAAATCACTGCCAGATCTTTGTTCAGACAGCCTCTATAACCCTCCATAACGTTTACAACTCTCCCAAGAAACTGAAATCACTGCCAAATCTTTGCTCAGACAGCCTCTCTAACCCTCTATAACGTTTACAACATTCCCAGAAAGGTGAAATAACTGCCAGATCTTTGCTCATACAGCCTCTTTAACCCTCTATAACGTTTACAACTCTCTCAGAAAACTGAAATCGCTGCCAGATCTTTGCTCAGACAGCCTCTATAACGTTTACAACTCTCCCAGAAAGGTGAAGTAACAGCCAGATCTTTGCTCAGACAGCCTCTATAGCAGTTACAACGCTTCCAATATTTACCAATAAATAAATACATTCACAAATTAAACAAATAGATACAACACTCACCACATTACAATTGTGCTCGTCTGAGCCATCCGGGCAATCCTTGGTGCCATCGCATCTCCACCATCCAGCGATGCATTTTCCGTCGGATTTGCAGACGAAGTGACTCTCGTCGCAACTGGTGGCGTCTGGCGTCGATGGCGATGCATTCTGACAATTATTGATTGATTGGTTTAATAAAAACTGGCGTTGCAACAAATTGGAGTCAGGGAAACGACTTGAGGACTGTGTTGAAAGGTTGCTTTTAATATGATTATAATGATAATATATAAAATAACGATGGCAGTAAGGACCATTTTGATGATGATGATGATGATGATAATGATAATATGAAAGATAACAATGGCAGTAAAGACAATTTCGATGATGATGATTCTTATCGTTATTGTGCTTGACCCGTCAAAAATGACGGCTAAATATTTAGGTAGATATGCAACCCCCCCCCCCCTTTCACCAGGGTGTGACTACCTGAGCGTGACCGGAAGTTATTAGATAAGTATATATATATATATATATATATATATATATATATATATATATATATATATATATTTCTATTTCTATATATATATACATATATATAAATATATATATATATATATATATATATAAATATATATATACAGTATATATATAAATATATATACAGTATATATATATATATATATATATATATATATATATATATATATATATATATATTTATATATATATAAATATATATATATAATATAATATATATATATACTGTATATGTGTATATATATATATATATATATATATATATATATATATATATATATATATATATATATATATACACATACATATATATATGAATATATATATATATATATATATATATATATATATATATATATATATATATATATATAAAAGCAGACACTTTCTCTTCATTATATATGGAAGATTATTACGGTTATGGTTATTCCATGTTATAACCACAGAACTGAGTAACCTTTATCAGCATAGTACTCATATCTACATTCATATACTTATATCCTACTTGGAGTTGTCATCTTCAGGAGCAATCTATTTTTATAACCTATGTTATATTTCGAATTGCAAAATCCAATCTCACTTCCAGATAATTTTACTTTTTTATGTATGTAAACCGAACTAATAGTTTTTCAAATTAGTCCTTCTATAGTCAGTATTCCGCTATACAAAATCTAAAACTCCTATAATAGTTATAATCCTTTAAATGTTTAAAGGTCGCTCATGAATGGCAGAGGCAAGGGACAGTGACATTGCCCTAGCAATCAGGACAATGCCCTAGACTAGAGACTGACCATATATTATATGATCAGCGCCCAAGCCTCCTCTCCACCCAAGCTAGGACCAGGGAGGGCCAGGCAGTGGCTGCTGATTACTTAGCAGATAGACCTATAGGCTCAACGAAACCCCCCATCCTTAGCTCACAAGGATGGTAAGGTTGCAGACACTCATGACACTAACGAGTCTGAGCGGGACTCGAACCCCCGACTGGGAAACACCAGGCAGAGACGTTACCAACCTATAAAGCATGTTGTGCATTGTTAAATCAAAGTACCTATTGTGTATCTAATTTTTCTACTAAGCATTATTGTCAGAGTAAATGCTTGAATAAAACTTAACGCTTCTGTTTAATCAAATTCTTCTTTCACTCTATAATCTCTTCATATTCGAAAGCAAATAACTATTTTTCCGTCATAGTTACAAACTCTTCAGAAATAAGATCTTTAACTATGCGTTTGTTATATGTGTCATCATTGAATGTGTACATATTTTCGTCTTAGGTTTAAACTTAATTTCCTTTTCAAGAAGTTTAAAGTTTTAAAGGCTGCTCATAAATGGCAGAGGCAAGTGACGGTGACATTGCCCTAGAGACTGACCGTTTATCCATATGATCAGAGCCCAAGCCCCCTCTCCACCCAAGCTAGGACTAAGGAGGGCCAGGCAATGTCTGGTGATGACTCAGCAGATAGATCTATAGGCTCCCCCAAACCGCCATCCTTACCTCACAAGGATAGTGAGGTTGCAGCGACCAAGGAAACTAAGGAGTTTGAGCGGGACTCGAACCCCAATCTGGCGTTGACCAGCCAGGGACGTTACCACATCGGGCACCGCAACTTTATAAAGATAATTATGAAGTACCAGTAGATGCAGTACTTAAATAGAAATGAAACAAGAAATGTATCGGAAATAATTTTGAACAATTCTTCTTCTTCTTCTTCTTCTTCTTCTTCTTCTTCTTTGTCCGCATCTC
>NC_090744.1:118640648-118643148 GCF_036898095.1 Palaemon carinicauda | reverse complement strand
AGCTATTTAACTGTTATAATGATGTTTTTGTTTTCATTGTTTCAAACTGAATTAATATTTATTTATTTATTTATTTATTTATTTATAACACATGATATTAGCGTAAATGACCTTAGACATCAGGACGCCATATAACTCATAATCAATCAATCAATCAATCAGATTCAAAGCTGCAGATTTTGTAAAGGGGATTCAGCCCTTCGTCAGTTCGCAAATAGCGGGGTTTCTCTGCCTCCCCGTTCGACTGGAAAGGTAAGGGGCCCTCCTCCTCATTAAAGCAACGCGGTCCCGCGATCTCGGGTAACCGCGAATCCAGAGGCTCCGGGAGATTTCAGAATTCCCCAGCCATTTCCAAGTTGGTCCTTCTTTGAAGCCCCCGACCCAGAAGTTATCTCCAGCTGTGCCTGTAATTGTCATCCTTTCATTAAATTGTCTATATGAATATGGAAAAGGCGAAATACACCGATTAAGAATATCGAAAAGACGAAAATACGGTGATAAATATGATAAAAATATGTCAAACCCCATTATATCATTTCTACGGTCGTTCTATAAACAGTAACAACAGCTGCAGCCAGTTCAGGTTTAAGGTTTAAAATCCACTCATGAATGGTAAAGGCAAGGATCATTGACATTACCCTATCAAGCAGGACAATGCCCTAGAGACTGGCCTTACATACATATGATCGGCACCTAATGCCCCTCTCCACCCAAGCTAGGACTAAGGAGGACCAGACAATGGCTGCTCTAATCTTCATCCTTTCATTAAGATGTTTAAAATGTCGAAAATACGAAAAATCAGTGATTAAGATATGGTAAACCTCATTATATAATTTCTACAGCTCTATTGTAAACATTACCAGTAGCATTAAGAAAAATATATATTAATGTGACTTACCAGCAAATTCTCTTAAACTCTCCACAAGCTTTGGGAAATCTTTAGGTTCAGCTAAGTCTGTTCTGTATTTGAGATCATCATTCCTTTTCCTGAAATTGTGAAGAGTAATGTAACTATCTTGGGATTAAAAGCCGAAAAGACATCTTACCTAGCTCCTTAAACCCAATCCGTCACCCTGCTACTCTTCGCACTCCCCCAAGGAGAGATTATTTCACCAAATTTTCAACTGGGCTCTACAAGGAACTAGAATAGTCGGAAGACCCAGGCCTACATGGCTGAGGACTATGATGAATGTAACTATCGTACTATTAGATCGTTAGCCATAGTGTGGTGATTGTGATTAATATAGATTTGGAAGATATCTGCCAAAATTCAATTGTTAATAACTGTGCTTTAGATAGTCGTGTTATGATTGGCTTAAATAGGGGGAAAAAACTATCTGTAGAAACACCACAAGTAGTTATTGTAGGTGATTAAAAGGTATCAGTAGAAAATAGTTATATTATAATTTCATAATCGATTAAAGTAGACTTAGTTATGTAATACAAATTGTATAAAACCATTTTGGGATGCAAAATTATGTTAGTTAAAAAGACCAGTATAATATGCAAGTTGACTAAATAAATATTTTAATGTCATTACTGTTCTTAAGATATTTTATTTTAGTTACTCATTACTTCTCTTGTAGTTTATTTATGTATTTCCTTTCCTCACTGGGCTATTTTCCCCTGTTGGAGCCCTTGTACTTATAATATCGTGCTTTTCCAACTTGGGTTTTAGCTTAGATAACAGTATCAATAGCAATAATAATAATAATAATAATAATAATAATAATAATAATAATAATAATAATAATAACTAGCGGAACCCAAGTAAATTATACGAAATTATATTTTCAATACTAATATTCTTGTTCCTAACCTATAGATGTTTGAATAAACTGTCCCGAGATTAATTTCATAATCTAGGTTATGGAAATTGATAGAACTCAATTTTTTTGTCTAATATTTAAAAAAAAAGAGTCAGGTGCTAAAGACAAAATTGGGAAAACTATATAAGATGTGCTTTGGTTAAGTAATCAAAGTCTAATGTAAATTTGTAATAGTATACCATGAAATTATTTCCGTTTTCTTTAAAGCGTGACAGACTAAATAAATAACACACACACTATCGTATCAATATATAGATAATAATAATGATAATAAAAGATAACTAATGTTAAAAAAGTTGGAAAGTCTTCTAACTCCACTGAGAACAGGAAACCTAATCGAATCACATCTATTAAATAAACAAAAATATGTGTCTATAGATTCCTTATTTCTTACCACCTATACGAAGGACGCTGCCATACAATCTCCGGTACAAATTCGATCTCTTCGTCTTTATCCTGGTAGGGAATATCCTCGTTCATGCTGAAAAACATATATTGTGTTTTAGGATTCACAATCTTAAATGGATAATGGAGGTATCGATAGTTGAAGAGAGAGCAGAGCCAGTATGGTTGATTATAATAAGGTAGATATGTGGAGCCGACTATTTTATGGTCTTGCATTAAAATTCCACATGAGAAACCACTCTCGGATACATACGTCTATATATATA
>NC_090744.1:118628148-118633148 GCF_036898095.1 Palaemon carinicauda | reverse complement strand
TCTGTATAAACTCTCTATTAATTCTTAAGATTTAGTTTAAAAGAAATTCTACCACGTCACTGTTACGATGATATTTCGTCCTTAAGTTACAATGACCCCAGCAATGAACAATGGCATTCACCAACTTGCTGAAAATGTGCTTAAGAAGCAATTTCACTTTTGTGTTTGGAAGTTTTGCTTTCTTCAGATTTGAGACCATCTCATTAAGAACCTAGTATTTGTGCATCGTTGAGATACTACCGCTTGAGAGTTATGGGGTCCTTTGACTGGCCAGACAGTACTACATTGCACCCTTCTCTCTGGTGACGGTTCATTTTTCCTTTGCCTACTCATACACCGAATAGTCTGGCCTATTCCTTAAAAATCTCCTCTGTCCTCATACACCTGACAGCACTGACATTACCAAACAGTTCCTCTTCATCCAAGGGGTTAACTACTGCATTGTAATTGTCCAGTGGCTACTTTCCGCTTGGTAAGGGTAGAAGAGACTCTTTAGTTATGGTAAGCAGCTTTTCTAGGAGAAGTACACTCCAAAATCAAACCATTGTTCTCTAGTCTTGGGTAGTGCCATAGCCTCTGTACCATGGTCTTCCACTGTCTTGGGTTAGAGTTCTTTTGCTTGAGGGTACACTCGAGCACACTATTCTGTCTTATTTCTCTTCCTCTTGTTTTGTTAAAGTTTTTATAGTTTATATAGGAAATATTTATTTTGTTGGTGGTGTTGTTCTTGAAATATTTTATTTTTCCTTGTTTCCTTTCCTCACTGGGCTACTTTTCCCTGTTGAAGCCATTTGGCTTACAGCATCTTGCTTTTCCAACTAGGGTTGTAGCTTGGCTAGTAATAATAATAATAATAATAATAATGATTATTATTATTATTATTATTATTATTATTATTATTATTATTATTATTATTATTATTATTATTATTATTATTAATATTGATATTATGACAAGATAAATATCAGTCGGGTTTGTCAAATGTACCAGATCATAATGAGAATAAATCATAAACATCTTAAACAACATAGTTTTGCATATTTCATTGACTCACAAAATTTAAACACCACATTTCAATTAGGAAAATAATTGATTTTCTATTCATACGTAGGTAAATGTACACTGATTCATGAAGATTTTAAAATATATATCAAAGAATCAATTAATATGATGGAGAAATAGAAATATATCAGAAATTAGGCATAACTTGTGAATATTGTAGACAACATTTATCATTATTATTATTATTATTATTATTATTATTATTATTAAAATCATAATTACTAATTGAGATACAACCCTAGCTGAAAAACCAAGATGCTAAAAGCCCAAGGGCCCCAACAGGGAAAAGTAGCCCAGTGATGAAAGAAAATATCTAAATGATGTGAGAATTGATAATTAAAATATTAAAACAAATAGTTTATATATAAACTATAAAAAGAATTATGTCAGTCTGTTAACATAAAAACATTTGCTGCTAGTTTGAACTTTTGAAGTTCTACCGATCCTATTACCTAGTTAAGAAGGTCATCCCACAGCTTGGTCACAGCTGGAATAAAACGTCTAGAATACTGTGTAATTTTGAGCCTCATGATGGAGAAAGTCTGACAATTAGAATTAACTACATATGTTTGTATTATCTATAAATCTATCTATAAACATACACACACAAACATATGTAATATATAAATTATATATATATATTATATAGATATGTGTGTATATATATATATATATATATATATATATATATATATATGTGTGTGTGTGTGTGTGTATATATATATATATATATATATATATATATATATATATATATATATATATATATATATATATATATATATATATATATACACACACACATATCATTTTCATCATCAACGTCATTATCATCATGACATGTCCTTCTACGTTCGTGTTTTTATGGTCTGCAGTATATAAGTGTATTCAAATTTTTAGATGGCATTATATTTTTCAGCATACACACACACACACTATATATATATATATATATATATATATATATATATATATATATATATATATATATATATATATATATATATATATATATATATATATATATATGTATATATATACTGTATATATATGGGTGTGTATGTGTTTGTTAAAATATTTGTTGTTTCCCAAATTTAAAATATTATATTTTACAGCATATATATATATATATATATATATATATATATATATATATATATATATGTATGTATATATATATATATATATATATATATATATATATATATATATATATATATACATATACATATATATATATACACATATACATATACATATACACACATATTCACTTACACTACACACGTATGTGTATATATGTCTACAAATATATACACATAGTTTGTAAATAAGCACCCACACACGTATATGTGCGTGCCTGCGCGCCGGAGTGCAGATGTGAATTATTCTAAATACTAAAACCACACATCATTAAGATTCTGTAAACTTACCTCAATTTCAACATTTTAAGGAAGGAAAACGGTCCTATGACAGCATGCATCGAAGCACAGAGATGAAATGCGAGAATGTTTTCAATGACATCAAATTCATCTGCCTCTTCCTCTGTCCGTGTAGGGTGCTCTAGTACTTAGTTATCTGAGGGACTTGGATATCACGACGTCATTTCTCTTCCTCTTTTGCATATAAGCTTCCCTAACTGTGTTGATTGTTATATTTAAATTCTCTTTTATTTTATCCTACTTGAATTATAAGAGTCATACGAATATTAAAATAATTAATGAAGAAAACCAGAAATCCTTCGTGTTTGGAAAAGATTAGTTAGCCATTCAAATCCATTTTCTTTCTATTCATCGAAACCCATTTTCTTTGAAAATCAGAATTGTTTAGATGGTTTTAACAGTAACTGATCTAACTTATTTTGTTCCCTTGCTTCTTCTAAGGTACTGGATTTGGCTTATTTAACGTATTCATAAATATTATCCAATATTTCTCATGTTACGTTTGTAGTGCAAAGATAAGCTGATGACCAAGGAAGTATTTTGTTATTATTTATTTGACTGATGAAAGACTAACATTTTTATAATATGGCAAGTGATCTTATCGGTTAGTAAAACATACAGTAATGATGATTGATAGTAATGTTTACACATTTCTTCTCTATACTATAAAAATTATGATATTAATTATAGGTATTTTCTTGTTATATTTGTTGCAATATAATATATCGATTGTTTTCCTATACATAACATTCTCTCTCTCTCTCTCTCTCTCTCTCTCTCTCTCTCTCTCTCTCTCTCTCTCTCTCTCTCTCTCTCTCTCTCTCTCTCAGTGATAATTTAGAATCAGCTGTTGCTCAAAGGAAAATATTTTGATTTTTAAGATGGAATATTAGTGTTTTAATATATTCAAGGTTAAAAGTTTATCGACATTTATGTGTTATCAAACTTATATGATTTAACAAAGGTTGATTTCGTATTTTTAATAAGAAATTTACTATTATTGAATTCTTAACACAGTCAGTGAATATCTTGCCGTGCACTATTGACATGACTTTAGGGTCTGTAGAGCCATCGGCCTCTAGTTGTTTTATATTCCTCCACTTTACCTTGGTTCTCACTCCCTATCCTCTGTATTGCTGAGCATAACCTTCTAACTTATATATATATATATATATATATATATATATATATATATATATATATATATATATATATATATATATATATATATATATATATATATATATATATATAATCAGTCGTTACTAGTCCACTGCAGAACAAAGGCCTCAGAATTGTTCTTCCACTTGAGTATGTTTTTGGTCTTTCTGTGCCAGTCCACACCAGTAAACTTTCTCAGTTTGCCAATCCATCGTCTTCTGCATATTTTGCAATCTCTAGGCACCCATTCTAATACCCTTAATGTCATTCTCAGTATATTTTCCTATATACAAATATATATATATATATATATATATATATATATATATATATATATATATATATATATATATATATATATATATATATATATATATGGAAACGAAAATTATGTGAATATATCCCAGAATGAATAAAAAAGAAAGAAATAGTTTCAATCCACATAAGCTAATGAATCAAACGTTATAACAAACTGGTCAGGTCATAGCAAACAATTCTCATTAAGCTAGATTTTGTTGAGTAGCAGGTCACGGCAGAGGATAATTCAAACATTTTAATGTTTAATAACATTTTTTCTCAGTCATTTATCCATCCCACTCAATCAGGGAAATACAATGATTTTGTCAGGGAAATACAATGATTTTCTTAAGGAAATACAATGATTTTCTCAGGGAAATACAATGATTTTCTTAAGGAAATACAAGGATTTTCTCAGGGAAATACAATGATTGTGTCATGGAAATACAATGATTTTCTTAAGGAAATACAGTGATTGTGTTAGGGAAATACAATGATTTTCTCAGGAAAATACAACGATTGTGTCAGGGAAATGCAATGATTTTCTCATGAAAATACAATGATTTTCTTAGGGAAATACAATGATTGCCTCAGGGAAATACAATGATTTTTTTTAAGGAAATACGATGATTGTCTCAGGGAAATGCGATGATTTTTTCAGGAAAATAAAATGATTTTCTTAGGGAAATACAATGATTTGCTCAGGAAAATACAATGGCTTTCTCAGGGAAATACAATGATTCGATGAGGGAAATACAATGATTTTCTCAGGGAAATACAATGATTTTCTCAGGGAAATACAATGATTTTCTCAGGGAAATACAATGATTTTCTTAAGGAAATACAATGATTTTCTCAGGGAAATACAATGATTGTGTCAGGGAAATGCAATGATTTTCTCAGTAAAATACAATGATTTTTTAGGGAAATACAATGATTGTCTCAGGGAAATACAATAATTTTCTTAAGGAAATACAACGATTGTCTCAGGGAAATGCAATGATTTTCTCAGGAAAATACAATGATTTTCTCAGGGAA